>NC_048430.1:8100786-8125892 GCF_013103735.1 Etheostoma cragini
AGTAGTGTATGTAAGAGCATTTCACATGTGTTCGTGAGAGGTAATTCTGAGTAAAGTCCCTAACGGCCCCTCATACACTGTATATGTATACAAGTACTGTATACAATGGGATTTCACAAGTTGTAATTTGTATATTAACTTGAATAGTGTTGTATTTCCACTATGTCTGTATATCTACTGTATGTGTGGTTTTTAGGGGTGGCAGCAGCTCAGTCAGAAAGGAAGTTGGGTTTGGAACTGGAGGGTTGGTGGTTCAATCCCTGTATGGCGGTAGCTGGGGAGATGCCAGTTCATCTCCTGGGCACTGCAAAGGAGCTCTTGAGCAAGGCACCGAACCCCCAACTGCTCGGGTTGCCTTTCCATGGGCAGCCGCCCCACACTCTGACATCTCTCCATTAGTGCATGTATAGGTACTGTGCATGTGTGTGCAATTCAGGCCTGTGTGTAATAACAACAGAGTGTACATTTTAATTCCCCCTTGTGGGATAATTAAAGTATACATTATTATTATTTATGTTTGTTTTGGTCTTTGTGAAGCACTTTGGTGCAAACTTATATACCTACATTAATTAAAATGAACTCAAACATGAGGTCACTTGATAGCTTGTATGTGTGGAACAAAGAGGATCCAGATGCTGAGGTGTTTGTACCTTTGGATTTAACTTTGATAAGTCACTCCTCCACTCACTCAGGTTGAGAATCTGAAATCAGAAAGAGAACAAACATAAAACCATTAAAGCCAAACAATGTGTTTCGTCCCTCAAAGAGCAATACGTATCAATTGTATTTGTGAACAAGTTTCATTGAGAGCAAAATACATTGGATTTTGTATTGCTTACCAAATAGTGTTCGCCATGTTTGGACCGCAGCATCGTCGCCACCTCTTTGAGGTTGGTGGTGTAGCTGCGTTCCTCGGCAGCAGCGGGGAAACAGACAGAGATGATCCTCTCTGTGATGTAGACCAGGTCCACCTCATAGCTCTCCTCCATGGCCTGAACCACACTCTGACTCCTGGAGAGGCAGAGGGAGGGAGAGGTGATTATCCCCGCTGAACTGTGGAGTGAAAGCTTTTTCACTTTTTTACCACCTAAGCACTTGGACAGCAACCAAGCGACTATTAAGGTTAGTTCACTCATAATTGCATTCACATGTTAAGTGATTATCATCTTTACTAGAACTCTCCGATTTCTCCCGGGGACTAACGACAGAGTTCATCTCAAATATCCACTCGATGAAATGTAAACTACAGCAGCTCACTCTTATATTTCTTGGAAAGGATAACATTCACAATCCTTCACTGAGTGTTGACATGACCTCCGCTGATATTATGCAATCTATTTCACCGGCCAAACAGCGATCAGGTTTATTGGCCAGGGAGCATACAGTAAAGCCCTGCATTAGAAACAGCCATGCCTGTAGAATAATAGAGGTGGAATGATAATTTACATTCCTAGAAGAAAGGAGAAATATCCAGCACAAACAATCCGTTTTTGATGTTCATCATAAGTTAAAGTCAAGTTGAAGATCACAAGAGATTTAAGGGACTTACAACTTCACCAAATTGCTGAATTTATTTCAGTTTTTGACCCCAGAGTCAATGCTAAGAGTTAGACTTTTCAAGATGTTATAGATTCAAAGTAGGGTTTTAAACAGAACAAAGATGCAGAAATACTTTTTGGTTGAATTGGTGATGCTGGAGGGAAAATACACTTAATCTATTCATCAATTATACCGTATACCTTCACCATTTCTAATTTTATTTTTCCAAATATAGTGTGTGTACATCCAGTATGTGCATCTGCATACAATCATATAGCAATGCTGTGTCTTACCCCGACTGCTTTCGCCTTATCTCCACACTCTTGCAGGACCTTGTAGATCCCTGAAAAGAGCACACACGCACACATGCACACACACACACACACACACATATGCAGAGAGTAGGGGAGAGAGGGAGGGATGAATCATAAGCAAACTGTCTGATAATGTTGAGGATGTTACATGACACAACCTATTCGGGAAAAGTCAGATCACACACGCAAAAATGAAAGGCAGAGAGAGAGAAAAGAAGAGGACGAGAAACAAACAGAGAATGTCAAGGAGGTGAAGAAGTATAACAAGTAGGAGAAGCAGCAGAAGTAGAGGAGGAATAAAGTTTAGAATTAAAACAACGCAAAGACAAACCGGTGAGGACAAGAGGACAGCAGAAAGGAGAAAAGAAAGAATAGAAGATGGTTAAGAAAAATAAGTAAATGATTGAGATGAAGTAGAAGAAAAAGTTCAAAAAAAGATGAGGATGATGAAGGGGAAAAGAAGAATGGAAGATGGGAAAGGAAAGGAAAATGGAGGAGAGGGATAGGGAAAGGAGAAGAAGCAGGATAAAAATGGGTGACAGGAAGAAAAGAGGAGAAAAGAAGGAGAAAGATATGGAGGAAAGGTAAAAAGGAATGGAGAATAAGCAGGAGAACAAAAGCTACCAGAAGAAGAACGAGAAGTGCAGTAAAAAAAAAGCAAGAAGGAGAAGGGATTAAGGAGGGAAAGAGGAGGAAGTGTTCCAGGAGTCAGGAGTTCAGCACACACTTTAATTGTCCAGCATCTAGTTATTTACTGAGAAACGAGTGGAAGTCAGGCTGTTTTACTGTGACAGGTCTGCAGTTGGGAAAACGTTACTAAATATGCTGCTCTGTCGAGGAATCGCTGCATAATAGATGCTAGGGTCGGCTCTTCCTCTTACGTTTGTCGGCCCAAAAGGAGAGCTTGTCTCTATGAGTCAGCTACCACCGAGAAGATGAAGCCATCCAAAAAGATAGAATGACAGCTGGACTTCTCTTCACAGACATCCTCTGTGACATCATCTACTTTTTTTTCCCTCAACGTCAGAAAGAGGGAGCGCTCAGCTTTGCTGGTCAAGGGGTTAAACAGAGATATTGGCAAGAAGGGTCTCTAATCGTGGCGTAAGGTTAAACACGCAGCCCAAATCTCTCCATGTTGATGCCCGGCGGCTTCTCCCAGATGAAGCTAATCTCACCCCCAAGAGCCAAAAGGGGAAGCGTCATTCTCTGAGATCTGACAGGAACCAGATGCTAGGCGGACCACGAACGCTGGTGTTTGCAAAATGAAACAGCCTGTTCGCATGGGGCTTTGGGGGAGGGGGGGGGGGGGGGGGGGGTGTTAAGCCAGTACATTTCACATCATGGGCACAATCTGTTGTCTTGTAGCAACACGGGTGCACGAACGCCTCCTGAAAGTCAATGCAGCATATAAAGTGGAGACTATGTGTCCATTTAAAGGCACTTTCCACACAGTTAAAGGCTGGTTCTCACTGTCAAAACAAAATCCCATGGTATTCATCCACGGCTGAAAATAGTCCCTAACAAATTCGCTACTTGTTTGCTACTTTCAGTATTAAATATAAAATTTATGCTACATGGAAAAGACTAATGCTTTATTTTTTATTTTACTCAATTAATGGCATCTGTTGACAATTACAAAATATAATATAATGCCTTCAAAGAAATACAGTTGAATTAGCTCAATCTATAGGAATTTATTGCACATTTATCGCATAAATTTCATCAAAAACCAACAAAAATCTTAAATCAATCTGCTAAAGAAGACCATGGGATATGATCAAAAGCTACGGAACAGCTACTACTGGACCTTGTGAAAGATGTTTGTCCACTAAAAATGACACATTTGTAAGCAGGAAATAAGACTTTTCACACACACAAAAACGCATTTTGGACTTCCTGTGTGGGTGTGGCCTACCTTGCGGAACAGATACCCAGTGCTCCACCTCCAGGATGAACGCAGAAGTGCAAAACGCCCTCGAAAGACGCTGCCCAGATCCATTGTTATAGCTATGGGAACCACTTCTCTGAGTTTTGCTATTTTTATTATAAAATTAACTGTTTAGCTTGTCACATCACAGTGCTACCGTGCTCGAAACAAAGACGATCCAGTTCCCCATGATAGAAGAAGATGATGTAGGCTTTGCTCTGTTTGTGCCTAGCTTCATCAGGGATTACATAACATATCATGATGCAGCTTCCTTCTCTCCTTTCCCTGTGGACTGTCTTCTCCCTACTTTATCCTGCTTTCTCACTCCCTTACGCCCACTTTGTATTCTCTGGTACTCCTCCTCCCTCTGCCTTCTCATCTCTCGTTAAGACTCCCCCCTGCTTCTCTTGTCTTGACTCCCTTTTTTTCCCATGTGCTTGTGTACTGTATGTGTTTGACCTTAATTATCCTTAAGAATGTGGTGACTGAAATGATACCAAAGCATAAAAAATATCTTAATAGATAAAAAAAAACAATTCCCATATTGTACTTGGATGACCCAGACTGGCCCAAACTGACCCAATTATGGTAAAAATAGGGCGTTTAGAACTAAAATCATAATGGATGAGTCCTATATGACTGACCAAATAAACATTCCATATGAACTTGCCCCTCTTCTGTTCGTAATCTGTGCATGCACACACACTGACACAAACACACACACACACACACACACACACACACGCACACAATCTCTATATGACGATGATTTTTGGTTTGGGTATGAAGGCAAAAAGCAAGGATTCCAAGATGAAATATATAAATTTAAAAAAAGTTCAGTCTGAAATCTAGCCAGAAAGTAGAGATTTTCTATTAAAATTGAAATGAATGCAATCCAATATGATGGGAAGACAAAAGTCTTTGCCAAGATGTAACAACCAATCCAACACATGGATGATAAATCAGGATTGTGACTGAAATGTCTGGTTCAAGGAGCTATGTCTATACTCTGTACTCTCAAAACACCAATATGTCATTGTCAAGTTGTTTATGACAGCTTTCTGTAATTACAGTTAAAAAAACAAGAGCATGGTCAAGACAATATGTAGCCTCTGTCTTGCTATTTTTAGTGCAAGAATTTCTCATAATTACACCGCCATTTCCCATAAACCCTGTTGTTTGCTGTTGCAATGAGCATGCTGCTACTTGTGTCAACCCTTAATCCATTGTTTTGATGTTTTTTGCATTTTATTAGAGAGCATGAACACAACATTACACCTCTTATTGCAAGGAAAACAGCATCTGTTTCCTGTTGATGGTTAACAATCACACAAATTACAAGATAGTGTGTATTTTGAGTGTAAAGCCCTGATTCCTTGTGCACTTTAACAGAGGCCTAGGACGTTTTGTGTAATTGTGGTTAACAGTAGCTGTAGATATATTGGATTAACAGCTGCTTATGGAAGCTAAAGTATCCATAGAAACTTCTTTATTTAATTAAAGACATCATTCAGATATCATCCATTCCCTTCTTGTTGGACTAATTTTATCACTCTCTAGACCATTTTCTTCTTCTCCCTTTCTCTGTGTGAAGTCACCGACTGAGAATTAATCTCCACACAGACCGGTGTACACACAGACCAATCTGTGTTTATAATCTGAGTCTGAATCACCGCCACAAGTCCTGCTGCCCATCTAAACATTCAGGCGACGTCTGACGCCAACGTGGACTTACTATCGTGACTCACCAAAGAGAGAAGAGAAGAAAAAGGGATGCGCTGCTTTTATCTTTTGCATAAACGTTGCTTCTGGTTTCATGAAAAGAAGCCCCTTTTAATCTAAAAAGCGTAAACAAGCTAACAATTTCTTTGCCTTTGTGACTCCTTGCTTGAATGATCTGTTTTCTTTCTGCATTACTACTAATGGTTCTCTCCTCTCTTATTTTTCTGGAATCTCGCCTTCTTGGAAACCCACTGCCCGTGCACACACCCTGTGCACACACCCATGTTTTAGCAATGTCAAGCTAAACATGCTTGTCTAGTCTCGGGCGAGGCCATTTCTGGCACAGACGAGACACAATTTGCCGTAAACTGGCAGCAACAGATGTCATGGCAGCTTTTCCCATTTTAGGTATATACCCGATTATTAAAAATATTACTTTAGTGATTTGATTTCCTGTGTCAGCCTATAAAAGTCCATATTTCATTTCTCTTAATGTCTCCTTTTCCACTAACAGATTCCAATTCACGGTTGCTTTGATTTAAGGATGGGTCATCTTAATTTAAAGTCATGTATACTGTGTGATACCTGGGATTAAAAGAAGTCCAACCCACAGGGCAGAAACAGGAGCTCTGATTGGCTCACTGGCGTGCATGCACAGTGCTGCCACCTTCTGCAGTGTGCAGGAACAGGTGGTGGGATCTGCCTGTTGGGTCAGAGCTCGACAGCCTTAAATATAATCAAGTATAATAAATGTGTCATTTATCAATTGAATAGAAACAGACATAGAAAAGGTCTAGAATTATAACAGTGCCACACTCTGGACTCCATACTCTATGTTGTGTAGGAAGATCCCAGAAAAGTACACAGAAAAGGGCACAGCTGAATGTGTGAAAGGGTCGCCCCATACATGAGGATTGTTATTCCATTTATGAATGAACAGCTTTTAAAGTATGTCTACTTGGCATTAAGACTGATAAAGAAGAGGTGTTACTCACCGGTGTATCTACATGCTTTAATGGCAGCTGAGGAGTGGGAGGCTGGAGAGAAAAGAGAGACAGAGTCAGTGGGTTAGTCTTTCTTTCACACCGAAGAAGAAACAAAGAAACAGAGAGATAGAGAGACAGAGACAGAGAGATAGAGATAGATAGATAGATAGATAGACAGAGAGAGAAAGAGAGAGAGAAAGACAGATAGAGACAGAGATATAAAAGGAGAGAGAGACAGAGAAAGAGAGATAGAGAGAAAGAGAAAGAGACAGAGACAGAGAGATAGAGAGCGAAAGAGGCAGAGACATATATATATATATATATGTATATATATATATATATATATATATATACACATATAGAGAGAGAAAGAGAGAGCAACAGAGAAAGAGAGAGAGTTAGATAGAGGGAGAGGAAAAGAGAGGGATAGAGATAAAGAGATGGAGATAGAGAAAGAGAGAGAGAGAGAGTGAGAGAGAGAGACACTATCTTTGATAGAACTCTCCTTCTCCATGTCTGGCTGTCAGTGATACACCAGGCACACATTCATTCAATTAACCTTCAACAGAATCCTCTTTCCGTCTCTTTCATCTATGTACATGTAGGCTGACATACATGCACACGATGAACAGAGTCCTGGTCTTGGACTGCCTAGGGTCAACTTAACTAGACAATGAGGCCCATTATGGTTCTCAAAACCTCTTCCTTTTATAACAAAAGAAAGACACTTTGTGTTAAAGGTTCATTTTTGACTTGAAAATAGTAGACTAGCTCAAGGTTGACTTCCGTTGTTTTCAGCAACATCTCATGAACGACTATCATCTAAACTGGTATTATAATTATAGCGAAGTCCATTCATGAAAATCAGCTGGGGAATTTGTTCAAATGGCTTTTAATTTGGGGCTGGGTTTAAAAAGAAAATGTAAAAAAAAAGATAACAACGGCTGAATTTAACAGTAGGACAGGCCAAATACTCAACACGTAAAAGTACGAAAAGAAACATTAAAATAATGATAATGTGGTCAAGATATGTGTAAGCGGAAAGAAAGTATGTGAGACAGATGTGCGCACACACACACACACGTATACATGCTTTGACAGTGATCCATGAGTTGAGGAAAATCTCTTAACTGAGTTAAGTACAGCGTCTGAGGGTGATGTGAGCTCTATAAACAAAACCGGGCACTGTTTAACAAGCTGCCGCAGTAATTTTAAACGGCCAGCATCCAAAGTAAACACATGCTAAGTAGTTACTTTTGCTTGGAATGTTCCTAATTTGGTCATAGCATTTTGTGGTTAATCTTGAAAATATAAAACAGGACTGTGAGTGAGACACTTTTTATATGACTTCATTGACCAGAAAGCATCACTGCATTATGAGGGGGATTTCAGGTCAACGACATCTTTAAA
Source organism: Etheostoma cragini (assembly GCF_013103735.1). NCBI lineage: Eukaryota > Metazoa > Chordata > Actinopteri > Perciformes > Percidae > Etheostoma > Etheostoma cragini. The sequence goes on from NC_048430.1 coordinate 8,108,685, forward strand.
GACAAGTCTCATGTGTGCACAAATTCACACACACACACACACACACAAACACACACACACATACACACACAGACACGTTACACTCACCAGCTCATTGGTGGTAGTTGTTTGACATGATGTGGTGACCTGTAAATGGAGAAACAGAGAAAACATGAGTACAGGAACGCTTTAAGTACAGTAGACTACGTTTAAAAAGAGGAGACAAGCAGAACCAAGGAATAAGTCAACAACATGACAGAGTGACATAAACTAAATGGCATCGTCTCATCTCTGCAAGACTGGGTTTTTTAAAAACACTTCTGCAAGAATTGCGTCTATTTTTGTAGAAACAGAGTGGGGGGAGACATCTCTGAGTGTTTCTTCCCGAATGCCTGAGTATTACCCAAATCGCCCGCAACAGTACAGAAATAACCACTGCCTCATAAATAAAGGCCCATTTGACTTGTGGGAAACATGTCAGGGCCATTCCAGGCAAAATCACATTTGGCACCGAGTTCACATTAAGAGAGTACGCTTCCTGTATCAGTCAGAAAACAGTTGAATTACGCTCTCAGTTTCACACACACGAAAGTACGACTTTGTAATTCTTCTTTGCGAGATGTTTTTTAGTCCTGTTTGAGAGAATCCATGCAAAGTGAAAACCTCATCAAGCATGTCTAATGCAAGTTCACATGTATTCAATAATGACTTAGGTCAAGCATCGTGCGAGAAATCCAATTTACATTCTGTTGCACACAGTGTATCCCTGCAGCGAGGGGGGGGGGGGGGGGGGGGGGGGCACTAGGTGGTGCTGTCCTGATCTGCTCTGTGACTCCACCTGCACCTTACGCACATGTCAGACAGGGAAACATATAGTGATGGGGATTACACTGCACATCATGGGTGCCTGTACAGATGGCCGTAGTGTCAGATTATAGGTGATTATAGAGTTGTAAATTCCTGCTGCTACTTGGCCGAGAGACATGGCAGAGACATGTTGGACACTGACCAATCACAGCTTCAGTCAGACGTCTTTGTCTGTAGGTGATTGAGAAAAGGGTACCATTAACTGACTTTACTCTTCCACCTGCAGTACATATCATATGTATCAGAGATGGAAAGTAACAGAGTACAAACACCTTGTTACTGATTTCTAAGATATTTTTACTTTTACTCCTTACATTTTAACCCGGATGTGGGTACTTTCTACTCCTTACATTTAAAAAAATTGACCCGTTTCTTTAATTTCAAACAAAAAGTCGTCTTTCAGGTGTGATTGGGAGTGCATGTCAGAGAAAAGCGCGGACACTCCCCTCACACCATGAGCGGGCGTGCACGCCACACGGAGAAAAAAGTGAGAGAAAAGAAAAAGAAGCTAGCTGTCCGGAGGATAATCAGTTGAGGTTGTGTTTGTGAGTCCTTGAGAATTGCAAATTGTATAACTGAAGTTGTCAGTTCATTTAAGCCTGTTGTTGCGTTGGTCTATAGTTCTGGCACATTTAAAGAAAGTTAGCTAGTGATTTTGTTGTTTATGTTCTTCACCTGTTAGGTTGCTACGTTGCACGTGGCTGTTGATTCGATATAATTGATGCGATTGTTGAACGTCGTTTCTCACATTTGTATTTTAGGTGCATTAATTACATGCTACAGTTACCCTGGATGAAGATAATGTAATTATTAGTGGGTTTATCATTATTTGCAAGCATTTATGATTCCTATGCATTGTGTACGACAGCCTTTACAATGTCATTGTTTCTTTGCAGAACTTCACACACACACACACACACACACACACACACACACACACACACACACACACACACACACACAGCCATAGCAGAGCTACCCATGCCCAAGCTCGTACTGATGCTTGATTGTAATAAAGCATCAACAGAGAGAAGTCATCTCCGTCTGTGTTTTAACAGACACACCTGGGGGGGGAAGTTGGAATCCAGAATCAGCTTTAAATCCAGTCCTAATCCAGTCCTCACTAACAAGTTTCAAATCATTTTACTGGAGTTACCATTATTAATGTTCACGAACTCAATCTTATTGGATGGGAACAGACAGTATGTTGCACTTGACGCACCACTACAAGACGACTCAACAGATTTGGCGTTTATTTGCGGCAAATCATAGCGGTTTGATGGCGCTACGTTAGCACATGGCATGGACGGCGACATGATTTATAGAAAATGACTTCCGATGGTTTATTGATTATTAAAACAGTTGCAGATGAATTCATTGTTTAAGCTTGTTTTACTCCCAGCAACCAGTTCTTTATTGCAGTAAACCTGCAGATGTAATAACATTTCAAATGCTCCATCAGTTGATAATGACTGTCAGTTACTGCTGTTTGATTACTGCTCACTGATAAAATGCCATATAGTGACTTTTTATATTATTATGTCTAGCTGGGTGCATATTAAAGGATAGTAAAACAACAGTAGGTTCCTCAACAAATGCAACTGGGTGGCACACCAGCACTGTATATCGCATAGTGGAGGGCCAGTACCTGTTGCCAGGCCTTCTTAGCAACAGTATCACTTGTCCCCTAATTATACTATCATCTCAAAATTAGAGCGGTATTGATTTCCTGATGTTGCAACACTACATGTAGCATCTTTAAATAGCAGGCCATTTTGGTACTGAAAACAGTTTGCTCATAGGATCCATGACAGACAAGTGTGGCTCCTAATAGTCTGCATTACCCCGTGCACCACAAATCACTGATTACGATGCACAAACATGCCCTCCCTGGCAAGCTGAGCGACTTCCATCTGATTGTATTTACTTTTGTGTGCACAGATAAACATGTATGTGGGAGCGCACGGTTAATTGAGTGCGTGCGGCGGCCATTGTCGCACCGTTGTTGTGAGTTGACGGATGTTTACAGGCAGTGAGATGAGAGCGCGCTATCAGAAGACAACAGATTCAGGCAGGAAGGAAGTCGCTGTAATTAGTTTGCTCTGGGAAAACAAAAGACTCATTTTGTAATGCCATCATCAAGCGTATCAGAATCCAGTAGTCAGGGGGCGGCCTCTAGTTCACCCAGTAAGAGCGTGCGTCCCATGGAGTCCTTGGCGGCGACACGGGTTCGAATCCAACCTGCGGCCCTTTGCTGCGTGTCATCCCCTCTCTTTCTCTCCCCCTTTCCTGTCTACCCACTGTCACTATAAATAAAGCCCCAAAAAATAACCTTACAAAAAAAATACAGTTGTCGGATTACATTGCAACAGAATAGATCCCAACCAGTGCACGCTGTTATGCAATGAGATGGCATCAGTCCACCAGTTAGTGCTGATACGGTCATGTGCTCCACTAAAAACATGAAGAAGCTGACCACGAGGTTACTGAGATAGTTTAACAATTTCCATGTTGGATTAGTGGCACTTTACTACGTTACCATGTACCGACTGATATACACATGCACTTTGCAATATGATTTGATACCTAAAAATCTGCCATTAGGTGCCATTTTTAACACCATAGCATTTACTTTATAAGCCAACATTTGCAAGCTTTTCAGTCAAAATAACCCCTCAATAAAAGGCAAACATTAGCCGGACCTTATCCTTGTGTGTGCATGTGTACACATGTGAGAGTAGCCATTCCTTTTGAGAAACACAACTTGGAGGGCATCACTTTTGAATCCCCGGGTTAATAAAGTGAATGAGTTACAACTGGTTGCTGCTGCAGGTGCTACAGGGAAGTGACTGATAATGAAAATAGAGGAAGAGAAAAGGCAGCGTCCAATGACAAGGACGAATGCTTGAGCATGATTGTTTGCAAAAGAAATACGCTCAGATGACTTTATGACATCACTGCCTCTATCGCTGCCGCGAGAAAGTTTTAAAACACGATGAGGGTGCAAAAAACGAAACGCAAGCACTGAACTGCCCAGGAGTTTCTGTAACAGCTGACTGTTTCCTGAAACAACAACAAAAGCACAGTCGCTCCATCTGTTATCTTTTGAAGCTGCCTTCAAGTGTGGTCGGAAATGTTGAGATCTATAAACGATCAATAAACAATCTGATGGAATACAATAACTGTGAAATTCAAAGTGTACTTGTGCTACATGGGGGGGGGGGGGGGAGAACGCTCTGAGGTCCAAGGGCCTTTTCACATATCTTAAATTACCCCTTCTGTTTTAAGTGAGATACAGGTTTCTGAATATCCTCTGCCTTCAGTCTTTGGGTGAGCTGTTTAACATCTGCACGGCTTTCTACGTCACAGCCAGCGCTAGCATGCTAGCTTGTTCTCAATGGCAAAACACTGCAACAACACACACTAGTAGACCACACTCTCCAAAAGAACCTCCTGTCCCTGTTCTGCAGGTATTCCACAAGTTGTCCTCGTTTAGAAGAAGTCTCCCAGCTAATCCTGCCTTGGACTGACCAAAGCTGGAGAAAGAGTTGTCTAGCTGATGAGATCTAACCTAGCTATTGCGCATGTTTGACTCCCAACAAAGATAGTATAGAAGTGAGATTTCTCACTCTGTAGCTAAAACTAAAAACTCAAAGACACAGGGTGAAAACCGGATCTGCAGCACTGTGCAGTACAACAAATATATGGTGTTTTTTTGAAAATGAAACCATGAAACCCTTGTCTAGTACAACCTCAAAATACAGTTATGAACCTGAAAATGAGCATAACATGGGTGCAGTACATTTTTTTAGGGTATTTACATATTCCTGATCCCCATGTGTTTTGTATCCGAATGTTCAAAACAAACAGTTTTTCTAGAGCAATGTGTAAAGAGACAATTTGGTGCTAAAGCTGAAACGTTGATGTTGGCTTTTTGAAATTCCTCAAATTTTTTGAAAACAAACCTTTACTTATGAAGTGTTTCGGGGCTTGAAGTGAACTGAAAAAAAGTTCTTAGGTGACATATGATTAAAATAGCAACAGTAAATGTCTGAAATGCAACGCAAACGTGCCTTGAGTCCGCCAATACAACAGTGTTGCAATACAAAGCCAACAGAAGATGAACTTGCTAGTACCAGAAGCCTTAAACAAGTTGGCTTGTGCTTTCTCTTTACAGTGCCTACACTACATTTGCCGTGGCTGACATTTAAATATCAGTGTTGGCCGGTGGCCCCGGGGCCTCGCAGCAAGAGCATCTGCCTTTATTTACAGCTGACAGGAGGTGCTGTTCTGTGCGCATGTATGTCATGTAGCCTACGCCTGCAAATGTCCTGATGATGACTCCCTCCAGTATTTATCTAAAGGTCAGAAAGGTATAGCGATGACTTTAAGTTTCAGTTGCTACTGTATGTTTACAACCAGATAAAACCAATTCTTTCTTTAGGAACATATTTGTGCATGCAAAATTTTTTTTCAAGAAATCAGACACGGACATTGCTTGCAAATATTGTTATATCATCCCATATTTAGTGAGGCAGTCATGAGACACCCGGAGCAGCAGACTGAGAGAAAATACAGACTTCATAATAAAGCAATCTTACATTCCGACATGTCTCAGTTCAACTAAATCCTCGCCACATCTCCATGCAACAAAGCGAGAGAACAACAGCTACCCTGACTTCATCCATATATGGTGGGTGCAGCTGGAAGCCGGACTAATACAGGCTTCACGTGGTTTCTCCTCAGCTCAGACGGATAAAAGTGTATGAATCTCCGAGAGGCCCTGCCACACACTTCGTCGTCGGGCCAGGCTAACACCTGAATTTCCTCTGCATCTGTGCCATCTCAAAATCTGTCAAATAATCCAGTTCATATAGCTCAGTAGGGAGAAAAGAAGAGGAAAAAAAAGCCTCTTCGTGTTATGTGTTATCTGTCTTTATCTTTGCATCTTTCCCTCAGCGTATGTACCACAGCAGGGAAAGGCCAAACGAATATTCAGCATTCATCAAACAATGAATGTGTTGACCTTTTCTTTGGCCTCCGATCACCCAATCACCTCCCGGCCACGGGACCAGCAGACCACAAAGAAAACTCTCCAACGTCGAGAGAAAGAGTCAAAGCGAGTTTAGGCTTTTAAAACAGCTTGTAGCTTATAATCTCATCGAGTCACAAGGGGCGTCTGGGAAGCCACGGAACTAGAACAAGGAGTCAAGCAAGACATCGGGGGGGGGGGGGCCTCTTCGCAATTTCAACCCAGCCAGGAGGCCTCATTAGGGGGCAAACAGGGTTGAGCTGAGGCGGGACGTTGTTGAATTACCCGCAGCAAAGGTCAAATGTCTCAGGTGAGTCTCGACAGCTTCACAGAGCTTTCCTCTTCTGTCTCGTCCCCCCCCCCCCCCCCCCCCCCCCCCCCCCTCCCCCTTTGCACAATGAGAGTGTGGATCAGAGAGAGCTTTAATGACTTCAGCAAAAGTGCTGCTGCTGAAGTACTTAAGTAGGTTTTTATGGAAATGGAGAGTGCAGCATATCAAAGCAGCTTGGTCCACTGAGTTGAATCGTTGTGTCGTGAGTGAACGTGCTGCAGTTCAAGCAGCATGGTGATGAACTATTTTTGCTTTACACTTCAAACAGGCTGGAACAAGCATCCTCCGGTAACTGAGGAGGAATAGGACCGGCTTGCTCAGCAACCTTTGCATTCTTCTTTTGCACCTTTTCAAATAATAATGGCAATAAGCTTGCACTGACAGCGCATTTATTGTTATGGTTTTGTGCATTTTGACACATAAAAAAGGTGAGAAAACACATGTTTGTAGATGAGATGAACATCTTTTTTAAGGCTTACCTCAGATACCCATTGAAAGTTTTTTTTAATTATTTAAACACTCATTAGAAGTGAAGATGATTTTTTTGGGCCACTTTTTTTATCCTTTTTGGTGCTCTCAACTTTGAAAAGCTGCAATATTTCTACAGATTTATGCCCTTTTAACCCTCAGCCATATCAGTCTGATCTTAGTTTATCTACTACTAACAGATGGGAGAAAGCATGTTTGCCTCTTTGCATAAATCATCTCATTGGCTCCAATAAATGTGCCTGCCATTGGTCCAACCACACACCAAATTCCTCAAGCACTCCTCCTGCCCACACAAGAGCCACTGCCGCACTGATGGCAGTTTGCCTGTGAAAGTAAATTCTTCACTTTCTAAACGGGGGCCAAATAAGGACTGGAGCTCAAACAGCCCCTTTAGAGAGATTTATACATCGGCTGGGTTTCTGTTTAACTTGGAAGGCTAATAAATCCGCCTAACGCTGTGATGGTGAAGAGCGTTTTTCTTTTCCCTCTTTGACATTTTGACATAACGTCAAGTGTGTAACGCACCGTGTTCGACTGGTTGACAGTGTATCGCTGGCAGCAGCACACTTACAGTGTGAAGTGTTGTTGTCAGTGGCTGAGTAATATCTGATGTAGAATTTAAAAAGAGAGTTAAATCAAGCTCTAGTAAAATAATGGCAAAATATACGACTCATATAGAATGCTGCCACTAAAAAAGTACTGCGTGGGAAAGTTTTGCCACTAAAATGCTGTCTATCATCTATAAGACAGTCGATGATTCAATATCCTTTAAAACCGAGAATCCACTCTGTAAACATGTTTTTTTTTGGTCAAGGGTCTAATCTATTGGGTGGATATCTAAATTTGGAATCAAACACTGTGAAACATGCTTTTTAGTCTGGGCTGGCCCATAACGGTCAAATTGCTTTTCCACCCAAACAGGATGGAAAAGAGCCGGTGTATACCGATGAAGTCTAAATAATTGTTTTTGTAAAGTAGAACAAACTTGCCAGCTGTTTCCACTGGCGTCCATCGACACCCGGTAGCGCAACGCAAACAAGGTCTTCCCACAGCATGAAAAACCATCCTGTGATGGTCGAACAAATGACAAGACTGGACGAAAAAAACAACAACCTTCGATATGATTTTTTTCTCTGTGACGTGAAAGATACAAAGCAACACATTCTCAGTCTTCTTGTGAAGAATCCCCCATCTAGGATAACATAAAAAGGAGATTTATTTTTTTCACATGAGAACCAAATCACTACCACATGGTTGACACGCCGTAAAAAAAGCATAAAAATCATCCAGTACCAAAGCATACAGGAGGTTACTTAGAATGATCTACATCACAGTGGACCGCCTTCTTATTTCAACTATTTTGATTGCCAATGAGCTCAGATTTGAGTCCAACAGAGAGACTGACATTATTTCACCTCAAAACCAACATGCCGATGTCGGGTTTGAGGCCCAGAGGAACTTCATCAAGTGGACGTGAAAAGAGGCCAAAAACCATGGATCACTGAGGAAGCAGCTATTTGGTCATGGTCAAGCCACAGTGAGTGGTGAGCGGGCTCTGGCTCGGCTGCTTTACCCCTTGTACGGTTACAACCAAATGGCTGTGAGCTACAGACAACATAATACTCCATTAAACAAGAAAATCATGAATAGCAGATGTGCAATTGTTGTTTAGCTTTGGACGCAGGTTGAAAACCTCCAAATCTGAAAGTCTGACGTGGAGTTTTATGCAATAACCGCATGTCATGAATGTTAGGTCATTTCAATCGTGGGAGAGGTTGAACATTAAGCGCAGGTTTACAACTCAAAAATCACCTGACTGGGTTTCCCCTGGCCAGGCTTCCATGGAAGTTAGAAAGGTTTTCATCATTACTGTGCCGGACAGCGTTGGTTCCTGGTTAATTAGAGGTGGCTACAGAATGCTCTCTCTCCTCCCACCACTAATGGGACTCAGCGCAAATTCTTTCAGGAAGACTTCTAAATAACTTTAATCCCCGCTATCTCTTCCTAAAACTACCCAGCTGTTAAGAGCCGTTCATTTTTCAGTAAACCAACTAAAATTGGCCACGAAATTCATGATCCAATCACAGCACGACATCCTGCTTTAAATGTCTTCTCTCTTGCTATCAGCTGTCCTTTCAGTCAAATGTGCAACCCTCCTCCTCTCTCATCCACCTCTGGTCGCCATCGGCAACCTGAGTCCCTTTACGGGGGACGGCTCCTTCGTTCGGTCTCCGAGTTCTTTCTTCACCATCGCCAGTGTCTGGGCTCCATCGGGGGGGAAATGTCTGGCTTCTCTACCCCTTTAAAATATTTCAATGGAGTCTAATCCCCAAATACATTATTGTACTTTTCGAATGATGCTTATGTACAATAAACCGTTGTGTATCTGCAATGAAGTCTCTACTGATTGAAATAGCACATCAAGGCAAAATTAAATAAGCTGAGCCCAAATCAAGGGTATACCCAAAGAAAAGTGCATTGAAACATGTGCTTAAGATTCTCAAAGGTATTTCTGAATACTCTTTTGCTGCAGGTATGTCTATAAAAGGCCTCAATTTATGCACATGTCTGCAATTTTCTTAAAGTGTTAATCTGAAAACACTTTGTAGTGATATTCCCTTGGAATCTAAAGTTGCCTTTCATTGTTCTTTGCCAGCCTGTCACTTATTGACAGAAATAAGTTAGTGTGTAGGCCGAGGCTCTGCTAATTCAGCCTTGGCCTCTTGTGTGGTTGCATGTTAAATGCCATCCTCCCTGGTCACTACTGCTTTTATAACACATACTTTGGAGCTGACGCAGCTGGAGATCTTGTACTTTTCACAGTTTACCAGCCGCGCTTTGTGTCCGTGGGCTCTTCTCGTAAAAGCTGACAGTAGAATATCTCAAAAGTCAATCTGAAAAACTAAAATGTGATGCGTGACGTAGCAGAGCATGTCTGCACAAACACGTCAGAGGAATTTCTACTTGGCAATCGAAGTGATCTACTTTGAGCCTTTCAAGAGGATTTTCTGCAAATTATGGTATGTTTCATTTCTCAACATTTCTCTTAAGGCGGCCAAGGCTTCACTCCTCTGATGTGTCAAAAGATGAACTGCCCTGAGGGAAGCTAGGTATGTTATTAAAGGACAGCAGAGACAGGTAGAAGAGACAAATAGTTCAGGAGGGATAGATCTACAGGGAAAGCAGCCGTTCTATAAGCATCACTCTTACAGAACATCTTTTTGTTATGAGACACAAGGGAGACATGAGTTAGGGCTCTTTTGGCAGTTTAAGAGGGTTTCTGGGCAGGGTAGAGAGAGTGGTAGAACATTTTTCCACAAGACTTATGACCAGTTTTAAAAAGTGCGATGCCAGGGCAAGAGCATCGGGTTCAAGGTTATGCAATGTCTTCAAGCAAAATTCGAGAAGTGCTCAAGACAAATGTGTCGTAGTACTCTGCCCAAAACAAAGTGTTTCATTTTGGCACTGTAATAAAACTGCATTCCTTCCAGTTGTTTTGACTCTTGGAGTGGGAGACGGGACATACAAGCCTCGTGACCTCTCGACCATTCCTGTTTAACTGCCGTCCGTGTATTAGCTCAAGGCCAAAGGTGAGGGATTGTCATCGTCAGTCCGCATCCTCTCTCGAAGTTGCCAGAGAGAAAACGTGTGAGAAAAACTCAACGGAAGACGAAGGCAGTGCAAAGAAGGCTGAGAAAGCAAAAGCCGTTTCCTGAAAGCGTTGTGCTTGACCAACTGCTCTACTTTATCTCCTGTAATGCCGAAGCACACGTGGGTTACGCCGAGAGAGAAAACACACGCTCGCCTGCTGCGTTGACAACTCGCTCCGGGTCTCTCTGTCCGACTCTGTCGCCACAAATCACTTCTTGTGGGTTCAGGAGCCTCAACCGGCAACTCAAATTAACCGGATCTGTCCCATTCCCGTGGGAGCAGCTTTCCCACGAGTGTGTAGCAGACTCAGCCGACATCCAAAACATGCGAAGTAAAGCATTTTGAAATGACATCCAAAAATGTTGCACAGCTTCAACTCTCATGTTCAACAGCCATTTTTTGCAGTAAGAGCTTTCCAAAATCAAGCAATGTAAGAATGCTAAAAAAAAAAAAAAACATGTTCAACAGGGAAACCATGCAAACTGCGGATGGAATGAACTGCAAAAAAAAATAAAATAAAAAAGGATCTGAAAATGTACTCTTTCAGATGTCTTACCTGCACAATGGTGCCACTTTTTCTCATGCTCTCTCCTCTCTCCGCCTGGTTTCTACCTCTGCATTTTCCTTGCCTTCAGACCCCCCTCGAGGAGAGAAAGAGGGCAAGAGAGGGAGTACCAAATACAGACACTTTCCTCCTCCTCTTCTTCTTCTTCCTCCTCCTCCTCCTCCTCCTCCGCCCCTCTTGCTCAAAACAACAGCAGTAATCCCGAACGCGTGCCAGAGAGCTACTGAACTCGACTCTGTGTATGTGCGTGTGCGCATGTAGATGTCTGTGCAGCCTCTGGACTGGACCAGGACACACTCTTTGTCCTGTTGGCTTTGGTTTCTCCTGTCAACTGCCAAGAAATCTTGAAACACGCTTTATAAGGCCAAGCAAGTGGCTTGGGGCTCCTCATGATTCCGGTACCCAAAACGAGAGAGCAAAAGCTGTCCGGGGGCAGACAGTAACTGTATCCCTCTGTATCCCTCTGTATCCCTCCCTCTGCTAACCCACTCTCTCTCTCTCTCTCTCTCTCTCTCTCTCTCTCTCTCTCTCTCTCTTTCTCTCTCTCCTCCCTCCTTGACCTAGCTTTCTCTGCAGCTGTTGACACATGCTTGACAGAGGGAGTGAGAGGGAGAATGGGACGGAGAGAGAAAGAATCACTTTTCTGTTTTTGGTTCTGCAGAAACTTTCTCTTAACTCAAATGTTTTTCATTTTAGCTATATTTTATTTGAACATATTTATACATCGTATTTATGATTATATTTGTATTCATTTTGCCAGGTATCCCAATAATCTGAAGCACAAAGATGTTCTTTTCAGATGAATAAAGTTCAATCTTAACTTATCTAAAAAGTAGTCTGAGCATACCGCTTTACAAAGTAAGGGCTCAAAAATAGGACTAGCTATATTCTTTATACAGCTTAATACCATGCAGTGCAGGTTGACATCCAATCATCTCTGATGTCAAATGAAAACCTTAGAGTTGCAGAATAAAGCTGCACAGCTGTACTTTTACCAGCAGCTACTATAGAGTCTCTATAAGGATGCACGTACATGTACATGCACATTGACTCCCGTACCCCCAGGTTTATACCCCCAAATCCCTAATTTCTTATATATATCTATACAGTACATGTGTATATCTATATATATTTGCCAGTGTTGGGGGTTTGAAGCACTCAGGGGTGAACTTAGCTCCCCCTCCAGACCAACACTGAGGTAAATTGGACCATCAGTCATCAGCTAGCACCCGCTTATTAGGCCGCAGGACCAGTTTGTCTGCCAGCTCTATCTCCCGACCACGGCGCTGCCTCTATACCGCTGAAGGGCGTCACTATGGCGACGTGCTGGGATGGCTCTTTGATGTGACGGGTCCGCGCTGGGGAAAACAGACTTGCCTCTGTGAACGGCTGCTGAGGAATGGGGAGGCTTGGCTCCTGTGAATGTGTGTCTGTGTGTGTGTGTGTGTGTGTGTGTGTGTGTGTGTGTCATCATTTTCTCTCTCCCTGACTCTCGCTCCCTCCTGTTCTACCTTTTTCACTTTCATGCTTGGACAGTTACGCTCTTTTGCTTGCCAACATTCTTGAACGCTCCTCATCCCTGCTTCTATGCACGTCTTGCTGTGTTTTTGGTCTCGCTCCATACACTTTGGAAGATAAAGCAAAATTAGGAAAAAAAAAAAAAAAATGGAAGAACCTTAAAAGGAAAAAAAAACTGTAAAACAACGCTGTTAAGAAAGTGGTTGATGCCTGTAAATGGCCGAATAGCAAAAGCGACTTCTTTAACCTTTTGATGACATGTATAGTTTCACGTCTAACTCTTTTCCTACCAAGTCCACACAAACACACGTGCACGTGGGCTACACAAATACTCCCAAGTTGTACAGTAGGTGGTAAACTGGGGTTGCACCCGTGCCTCTTGAAATATTAAAGAGCCTCTGGGTTGCGTTTTATAGAGCATGTCATTTGCCAGAGCTCTAATTAAAAGGCCTCTCCCAGTTTTCACACATCCACACACATGTTAGTATGCGGATTAAAGAGCTAGACCTTAAAACACTTGACCTCAACATTGTGCACTGGAGGAGGCCCAGCTTAGCTCAAGCCAGGCTTGGAATGTGCACTCAAGAGACAAACAAATGAGCAGTAAACGTCTGAATTTTGAATCAGCCTGAGGTCTCATCCTTCCTTCTCTTAACATGCTTAGCTGTTTCCTTCACATCACCGCTCGTGTTATGTAAGCTGCTCGTGAGCTCAGCTTGACAGAAAGGGATTTTGGGCTCCTAAAGATAAAACAGGACCATCTGAGTCTCCTTGCGGCAGTAGTATACCCTGGATTTTCTTTTGGCATGACAAAGGAACTATTGAATCTGCTAAAAATAGACATTCAGCATGTGACTGGGTTGCCAAATCTGCTTCATAGCTTAAAGATAAAGATGTACTTTCTTAGCGTGAGGTTTGGAAAAAAAACTGCTACTTGAGGTATTAACACATTATCATTTTTTTCAATTTTTTTTAGTTAATGATTAAGAAAATCACCTTTGATTAAAATTGAAAAATGAGGTAAATTAACCCACTGCCTTGTCCTCCCACCAGGTGACAATAAGGAAAGGAAAGATTACTATAAATATATAAGAGATGGAAGAATAGTATGTTCAAAGAAGTATATGCTCACTACCTGACTTGTAAATGTGTCAACAGGAACATGCTCCTTTGGGTTTGAATGCGTCTCACACGCTCTGTTATTTTATTCTTGGACTGCGACCGTGACTCACTTCCTCGTCCTACTGTTTCACCCCTGGTGCTGCTCCAAGATCTGTGAACATCTACAACCACAGGAAATGGAAAAGCCTGATTACGAGAGCACTTTGTTCGGCTCCAGCTGACAACAGCGATAAGTAAACAAAGTCTTGAGATTTTTTTTTAAATGAACTCGCCGATCAAAAAACGTGTTGAAAACACTGAGTGCTGTTACAGGCCGGCGGCAGATAGACATGGTCTCTAAACCCTGAGAACCAGCTGGGTTCAATTGCTCCTATTAGTCCCTGCCTGGTCCAGACTGGCCTGTTGAGCATGACTGTTTGTATTAAAACTGGTATTATAAAACTGGTCCTGCGTGTGCAGTATGAATTAATATTCACATTAGAGCCAAACTATAATATCGGTATTTCCTGATATATTGGTATCAGCATTTACAATGGCTATAAATTATTCTGATAAATGAATAAAAAAAATAAAAAAACGGACTGTCAACCACGTTATGTGTGTTGGCGTTGTATAGTTCGTCCACCAGAGGGCGTTCTGCAACGTCCCTGTTGGCAACACTGATTATTTATTTTATTTTTTTATGTATTTTTGTTCAAAGGACTTTGAGTTTCACATCTTAAGTTTGTATTTTCTCATGACCGAAAGAACGAGATCCAGGGTACAAGCGGCCGAAATGGGTTTCCTCAGGAGGGTGGCTGGCGTCTCCCTTAGAGATAGGGTGAGAAGCTCAGTCATCCGAGAGGAGCTCGGAGTAGAGCCGCTGCTCCTTCGCGTCGAAAGGAGCCAGTTGAGGTGGTTCGGGCATCTGGTAAGGATGCCTCCTGGGCGCCTCCCTAGGGAGGTGTTCCAGGCACGTCCAGCTGGGAGGAGGCCTCGGGGAAGACCCAGGACTAGGTGGCGAGATTATATCTCCAACCTGGCCTGGGAACGCCTCGGGATCCCCCAGTCGGAGCTGGTTGATGTGGCTCGGGAAAGGGAAGTTTGGGGTCCCCTGCTGGAGCTGCTGCCCCCGCGACCCGATACCGGATAAGCGGTCGAAGATGGATGGATGGAAGTTTGTATTTTCTATTCATTTTATTTATCAGAACTTTAATATATTTTCATGTTCCTCCGTTCTGTGGTGACAATAAAAGAAATTATCATCATATTATTTCAGTGAGAACTCCTAAACAACTACAAATAATTAATGTTAGGGAAATCTGTTCGTGTTTTGTAACGCGTTTCTGGATTTAAAAAAATATATATATACAGTATATCGGCCAATATATCGGCATGTCGGATTTTGAAACAATCAAATATACATATTGAATATAAAAGTCCTTTATTGCTCAGCTCTACTTTATATGCTTTATTTTTTAAATCCACAACTACTTTTCACACCTTTCTGTAGCTGTGTGGTAAATTTGATTGTCATCAACTGAACTCTCCCTTCAGTTTGTTGGTGTGCGGTGCCCAACTTATCTAGACTCAACTCTTTTTCCAAGGGCAATTTGCAATGATTTAATCTCGAAACTTGAACGTTCAAGGCTAAATGAAACAGAAATATCTAAACTGCAATGTCAAATTTCCCCTCTCTTGCGTCTATCTTGCTTAACAGAAGTTCTCCAGAGTTTTCCAAACAAATGTGTCTTGCGGTGGAGGTAAAATTACCCCAGAGACACATATGGCACGTCACACAGGACCACAATGTTCTCTTTAAAAAAAACACAAACATGTAAACAGCATTTTTATAAGAATGCAGCCAAGGAACGACAAAAGCACCCTCCAGAACTGTTGTTTACATGAGGAATATTCAAACTCCTTGCGCTATCGCTCGCCCTGTCCGACCACTTCCCATCATTCCTCTCCGGCCCGATCTTCCCCCGCCAAACCTCGCCTGTGACTTCCAACCCGCCAGTCCATCGGACACCAAAAAACCAATGCAGCGGCATTCCATGAGACTCCTCCAAGACATGGCAGGGATAAATCTTAGGGAATAATCAGGGCCTGTTTCCATGGAGGGTAAGAGAGAGCAGGAAGCTTACAGACGCACACACAAGAAGACACACACGTTCTTGCATTCCCCTGAAATATCGGGTGGATCTGTTAGCTTATTTTAGTTGCAATGATGCCAAAATGGATCCCTGAATCATGACAGTGGAGGGTGGTGATCTACATGTGGCCCTGAAGGAGTTATTCCGTAAAAACCAGTAGGAACAACTCATGAACTAAAAGATATAGAACTATACATACAGTCCACAACTGGTTTCTGCCTTTGAGAAGTGTTCATCTAATTCATTTTAGCAAAGTTCCCCAGCATGACTTACAAGACAGAATCCACAGCTGGAGTCAGGTATGAGGACCCGACACCTCCACGCTGTCTAACAGAGAGCATCTGTCTCCAGCCCACAACTTGGGTGTCTAGCCAGAGTTTGGGCCGCATCCCAGCCACAGCACCCCTGTACGGACAAGCCTCCACCTCATCATCCACAATCATAACATCTACAGAGAGGTCAACATGTCGGCCTCCTATATATATATATATATATATATATATATATATATATATATATATATATATATATATATATATATATTTTTAAAAGTGCTCATAATTAACTCATAATTAATCAATATTAATAATACATTTTTATCTGCTCTACACGTCCTGCTGGTTTGGTTCTGGTCTAGCAAGATCCGGTGTGGTGTTGTAGTTTTTCTAATGTAACTAGTTACAGTATGAGAAAAAAGTTTGCTAGGCCAAAAAGAACGTTAATCTTGTGGAAAACAAAATTGCCTAATTGCTTTATATACATTTATTAAGTTATAGTGGGTATAGAGCAGACACTTTATAAATCACACATATACGGTCTCACATCATATGTTAAGAACATTTGCTTTTATAACACACTCATTAAAAGCAGAACGGCCTCATTAAAATGCCTTAAAAACACAGAGATGCTGCATAAAATGTAATAACACTACCATTAAAGCATTCAAACAATGGTATTTTAATGTTGTGGTTACTATACGGCATAACAAGGGAAGTTGTGGCAGCTTGCAATAATAAACACATAAAACGTAGTCGATGCCGCGCAGCAGTTATCTTCACGTCTGGTGAACTACAAACCGCTGGCGACGACCTCGTTGTGCTTCATGACAAATTTACTATCCGAGGGTCAGCGCAGAGTCAGCCGGAGAGAGCATCGTCGTCTGCCTAAATCCACACTTGTATTTGCACAGTGGCTTTACTTTTCCGTGCTTTATTGGCCTGAAACAATGAGCGTGCCACTGCCATGGTGTCATTTTTTTGATTCAAGGGTTATTTCACTGAATAAAGCCAAAACAAATAATTGGTCTCAAGTAAACCCATTTAGGGATTAGCACATTAGCAAATAAGGAATAGTGAAATCATGCCAAAGCCCTCATTTTTATCCAAATTACAAAATTCCAAACATTTTCTTTCACAGCACTATTAGTCAGTGATGGCATGTTGTCTTCTCAGACACACACACAGACACACACACACACACACACACACACACACACACACACACACACACACACACACAC
>NC_048430.1:8125902-8154012 GCF_013103735.1 Etheostoma cragini
ACACACACACACACACACACACACACACACACACACACAGCTCTTCTTCTCCTCCTTCAATCCCTTTCCCATCCAATGTCTGTCACCACCAAAATGAATGACTCATGACTCTGGCTGTTCTGATTATTCCCCCAATTACCACCACAAATGACTGTGCCTGGTTGTAGAGGTATTTGGGAGATTTTTCCTCAAATGTTTTGGGAACACTCAGCTTTTTGTTCTTACAGTAATATTTGGGTTGAGCAATGGTTTTGGGGATGTTTTGGGGGAAATGGGAGAGGAGGTAAGAACCAGGTCAGACTGCAGGGAAAAGAGAAGAGAACATTTCTCTTCATCAGTCCCAACTAAAACCACTAAGAATAGCCTTGTTACGCTCTTCCCCTCCGCCCTTTTTCCTCCCTTCTCGCCGCCATTCATTCCTCCCTCCCTTCCCTTCCTTTCTATTTTTCTCTCCCCATGCATTCTTTTCCATTGCAGATTGGGATCAAATGTGGGGAGGGTGACTCGAAAGAGGAAGAACTGCAGAATATGGGATTCGATGCGATGGTTTTACTTCCTCATCGGTTTTCACGATTTTCTTCTCAGACAACATTTCGCTCAGGACACAAAATAAACACTTTTTTTATTTGCAAAGAAAATGTGTGAAAGGGAATTATAAAATGTATTACGTGATGCAAATGTATCGGGAGGACTTAATGGGCAAAAACAAGACATATCAGCAAGGCCATATGATTCAGAAAAGATGTTTTTTGACTAAAACCACAACTTTAAAGTCTTGTTACATGTTAAACCACTACTCAGGGGTTTATCATACTATAAGTAAGAGGTATACAACTTTGGAATTCAAAAAGGACAATTATTTTACAACAAGCAGCTGTCTGAAGTCCTCTGCTGAGCGGGTTTCAATAGAACGGAGTTCAAGTCACAAAGTAATCTAACAGGAATGTGCGCTTGCAAGTATTTAATTGACCAATGCAGTGCTTTTGCGGGATGATATCACATTCAGTTATGGCAAAAGTCGATCCAATTTCAACATTATTGCTGTGGTAATCTGCGTTTTCTTGGTTGGATCCCCCTGCGTCTGCAACCCTGTTGTGCCAGTACCTCATTAAACTGAATGAGAGTGCAGCATTTACTACAAGTCTGAAACTACATGAAAACAGCTGTAGCTTTACAGTTGTGATCACATATGCATGTTTCTAGACATACTAAGGATATCAACTCTTATGAACTATAACAGAGTTGCTCTAAACTCCAACTGTTTATGTTGCTTTTGTTATAAGTCTAAGGTTTTATCTACAGCATGTGTAAATGTGTGTGTATCAGTCTGAATGTGTAGAATACGTGTGTTTGCATGAATATAAGTGTGATGTTTAAATATGTCTTGCATGCATTAGAGTGTTGATAAGCATACGTTTGCATGTGGGTGTACATAAGTATGGATATCGAGTACTAACTCAGTATTTATAAGTTGTAAAAGATGTTTAGTGTCTTACCTTCACTTCACATTTTCTGTGGCAGGACAACCGGCAAGCTGCAAAAAAAAGAAAAGAAAAAGAAAGACTATGTTAGGTTTGTAATTTAAACAGACAAGAGCAGGCCCGGGTGGGGGAAAAGCAATGTCATTAAACAGTAAAGATAAGCCACTTGTGCACACCATCTCCACATGGGATCAATGCACAAGTTTCTCTCTAAATAGATCGAAGAATACAAGCAGCAGGTATGGTGCTTTTCAGCAAAATTGTAAATGTGGTGCATTCAGCCTTTTTCTGAAGAACAGCTGCGTTTGCTGCTGAATGCACTGAGTAGGAAACAAGGTCAGCTCTCATCCTGACGCTAACATGCTGTGGTGCTGCCCCCAAGTGACCAAACAAAGCAAATATCATCCAGTCATGTATTTGTATTTCAGTATTCCTGCTCTTGATTCCCGCCTTGACATAAGTCCTTTAGATGGAGGTGTTTAGTGGCAATACAGTAAGCAGGTAAATACGCCAAAACTACTAGATGCTTCCTTAAAGACGTTGAAGTATGTATTAAATGAGTTAAAAATCAATCTCATTGTCAGAAACAGAGACGGAGTGCGATTATGTCGACCTCCAGGCATGCAAGCGGCCATGTTTTGATGTCTGGGCGGGTGTAACGCTTGACTCCCCCCCCCGCACCTGTGGGCCTGGCTGTCAACCTAGGTGGTCCCCAGGTGGTGTGGGTGTTTCCGATGCGTGAGCAGAAGTGACAACGCTGTGTACAAATGTTCCGGGTGGTCTCAAGGAGAAGCAGACTGTTAGAAAAACACATTTTGGTTAATTAAGGTAAACCTGCGTAATGGTGATAAATGGATTGCTTGGTCATTTTGTGTGTGTGTGTAAAGCGCTGATTGGTAATTATTTGGAGATGGTAAGAGTGAAAGTGAATATTTGTCCATCCAATTAGAGAGGCAGCTCTCTCCTAATATTATTTCATTGGCTCATCTTCTAGGAATAACCAGCTGTCATCGCCTGTCATGTAAATGAAAAGCCTAGCCTAGATGGGATCCAAACCAGGTTTTTCAAATGCAGCATACTGCATAAATAAATGTAAATGTTAACATTATAAAGTGAAGCAGAACTAGAAGGCAGCAGTGTAAAGAAAGACATAACTGATAAACATCTGTCTTCACACTACATGAAGTCCTGGTTTCCAGAATAAAAAGTGCACTTCGAAATTCTTAAAAGTGTCCTTGATCACAGTGGAATTCTTTGCTTCCTATCTGTTCGAATAACTGATGTTTCATTATACGCTGCCTTGCATTTCCCGTGCAGGCACCAGGGGCAATCATTATCATCGTGTGGTTTTATATACTGTTAATGAGTAGCACTTATCCACAGGAGGTACAAATATAGTGCTTCATCTCAGAAAAGAGCAAAGGAACACGTGCAAAGACCAAGGAAATACACTACAGACATGATGCACACACGTGAATATATCAGACATGGTTGGTCCCTTGAGTGAAGCAAACGGAAGATGTTACTGACACACTGTGGCACCAAAGTTCATCAATTTAAGAGAAAGTTTAAAGGAATGGTTTCACATTTTGGGAGATACGTCCTCTAACTTTCTGCCGCATGTGTAGATGAGAATATAGACACCATTTTCACATCTGCCGGTTGAATATGAGGAGACAGCCAGCCGCTGGCTAGCTTAGCTTAGCATAAAGACTTGAAACTGGGAGAAAGAGCTAGCATGGCTCTGCATATCAGCACCTTTAATGCTCACTAATTAACAACACAATCCGTACAAAAGCATTAGTTTAAAAACGTACGCTTGGATTGTAGTTTCCTATTGTCCCGGCTAACGTATTTCCCAATAAACTATTTTTTTAAGGTGTTAAGGGCACACAGTAAATCAGAAGACTGTGCAGGCAACAATACAAACACAGCCAGTTAGAGCATGTACATTCTCAACATGTGCACACATCTGGCAAAGGGCACAGCACACCGTCTTATTGTCAGATCTTTTCTCTTGGCTACAAGCCCTCTAGCAATGTGTAAAGGGCTGATAGGATGCTCAGATGAACATGTGTCCAGGTGTTGTGCTTGTGAACATACAGTGCAGTTGCATTTAATAGCACAGAAATATGTATTTGTTGCTGATTAAACCAAGTTGGGCACATACCAGCTGCTACCGGAGGCAGTTTTGGCTTTAAGCTGGATGACTTTATATGGCAAGGAAAGCTTACTGCAGTCTACTGTATTTTAACATAGAGGATGGATGGACAAAAGAGGGATGAAAGGGAAAGTAATTCTCCTGTGCTCCCCTTTGCACTCTCTCTCCTTTGTTTTCAAAGTCTATCTCGCAAACCCCCTATACCCCAATTTCTCTCCCTTATTATCCTGCCTCGCTCGACACCCCCACCCCTCACTCCTTTCCCCCCTCTTATCTAGGCTAATGCAGCAGCAGCAGCAGCGGCAGCAGCAGCAGCCATGCTAATTTTAACAGCAAATCCTCAGCCAAAGCCCCACACAGGCCCGCTCCGCTACCGCCGGGCTTCTGAGTGTCAACTCGGCTTCTGCTAAAGACGCAGTGTTTGTAGTTCAAAAAGGGAGTAAGGGAGAGCGAGCGAAAGGGTGTGAGAGAGAGAGAAAAACAGAAAATGTGAGGCTGCCCGGGAGTCCTCCAACATTAATTTCCCCTGGACTTTTCTCGGAGTGACAGTAAAACCTTCAGTTCTTCTAAAATTAGAATGGAAATCATGTGAGGAGGAAGATGGGCAGGCGGGGGCTTAAAGGGATTGAGGGAGGAAGAGGGGAGAGAAACCAAAGCTGCAACATTAGACACATGCATGCATACATACTGTACATAAACATGCACAGCTGAGTTCAAACAAACGTACTAGGCAAAAGAAATGGAGAGGGATGCAGAGCCAGACAGATGTGGAACATAGCACCAGCCAGACACTCTTTATTTTATTGTGAACTGAATGCATTCAGAGTTTAGGTTGTTGGTTGGACAAAACCAATCCGTTTCTGAGACTTCAACTTGTGCTTTAAGAAATATGATGCGCATGTTTGCTATATTACAACATTTTATAAAAGAGTATATTTGAATCAGTTGATAGAACCAAGCCACAAATCAGGAGAACATCTTTCTGAATGAAGTGCTCTGTCTGCTCACAAATCACTCACTCTGATCTCCCGCCTGCTCAGATTCATCCCCCCCCCCCCCCCCCCCCCCCCCCCCCCCCCCCCCCCCCCCCCCCCCCTTGACACTCACCTTTGCAGATGAGACCCTCCTTGGTGATGGCCTGTTTGCATATATCACAGCTCTTGGCCTTCTTGAATGGCTTGAGCTTGAAGGTGTGTGTGTGGATGCCCTCCAGCTCGTCGGGCTGTGGGAAGAAGAGGAAGGAAGAGAGATCAGGAGGGAGTCGGTTGACTGGATGCCAGCAGGTCCACGGCCAACAGAAACACATTCGGGATTCAGCAGTGATATATTCGTCTATGGCTGCACAATGAGGGGTTTGATCTCAGTCTATGATGGTTTCAGCTGACCGGTTTAGATGACTTCTTTCTTCATATACAAGAAAATATTTCTCTTTTTACTGTGAAAGTATTTTTCCTTTGGCTACAAAACCAATGATGAGAAATTCTGATAATGGAGGTCATTTATTAAGCAAATTGCCAAATATTCACTGTTTCCTTCTTTACAAATGTGAGAATTCTAAGCCTTTCTCTGTTTTATACCTTTGTAAATTGAATATCTTTGAATTCTGGATTGTTGGTCGGACCAAACAGGCAATTTAATGATGCAATTTGGGCTCTAAGAGAATTTAATAACCCTAATTTTTACCATTTTCTGACATTTTATAAACTAAATTATGAACTGACACATATTTACAGTTTAATACATTGATAATCATTAATTGCAGAAATGCTATAACCCATCTAAAGCGTTGTTTCTGAGCTAAGTTTATAGATTAAAAGTATAAATAATAAACACATCACATTATTATCTAATTCAGTTTCTCTTTGATAAAATATGATTTATTTACATTTGATCAAAGACCAAAAAGACATGTTCATAACCTAAATTATTTTGTGTCACAATGTTGCATCTGCATGCACTCACGCTGACACACACTGACACGGTCCACCCACCAGCAGAGGATGTTTTCACTTTGAAGTTTTCTAATTAAATGACTAATTAATGAAAGAGGAGAAAGAAAGAAAAAAGCCTCACAGCAGTCAACAACCTCAAAAACTCAAGGAATGATGTATGGCTGTGTGTGTTCATACTGTACTGTATTGATGTGCATGTGTATGTGTGTGTGTGTGTGTGTGTGTCTCTATGTGTGTGTCTTTACACTGTACTGTATAGATGTGCATGTGTGTTTGTGCGTGTGTGTGCATGTGTGTGTGTGTGTGCTTGTGTGTGTGTGTGTGCATGTGTGTGTGTGTGTGTGTGTGTTTATGTGTGTGTGTGTTTGTGCATGTGTGCATGTGTGTGTATGTGTGTGTGTGTCTCTGTGTGTGTCTTCACACTGTACTGTATAGATGTGCATGTGTGTTTGTGCATGTGTGCATGTGTGTGTGTGTGTGTGTGTGTGTTTGGGTGTGTGTGTGTGTGTGTGTGTGTGTGTGTGTGTGTGTGCGTGTGTGTGTGCAGAAACTGCACCAAAAACCTGAGCAGAGTAGCGAGGAATAAAAGGTGCATAGGTTTTTTTTCTGCCCCCTAAAAGCAAAGATATTGAAACACAGATGATGAACTTGATGATGATGATGATGCTGATGATGATGATGACTAGCATGATGAAGGTGTGGTTATTGAATGTTGCTTGCTAGGAGAATAACAACAAGGGGGAACACCAAAGACCTTCCACGAGTAATGTGATTTCTTCCTGACATGTGGTGACATTTCCAACACTTTCAAAGCATCGCTATGTTGAAATCTAATTTTCCTTCCAAAGAGCTGCACATTACTCAATGTTGGTTTGATTAGTTTAACCCGGAGCATACGAAATGCAGCCAAGAACACTGTAACTGGGTCCCTAGAATTCCCTTTGAAGGTGCCTTAACTCTTAAGCAGCTCAACCTAACACCGAACACATGAGAGCGTCATCAAATGACTAAAAAAGGTTGTTTTCACATTTCCAGCCATTTTAACAAAAATAAATTCAACATTTTTACACATTATAGCACACTTATTTATTTTTCCGCTCCTACTACGTGAGCCCTGTCTCTGTATGTAACATAGAGACGTTCCTGTATGTCTCTACCACTTGTAACAGCCAATCACCAGCATTATTAGATCTTGGTAGAAGCATGCTGCATGCTTATTGGCTCACTGATGCTGCTGAGATTTGCCACCTAGGTATTGAAAATTGGTATTGTATGACGAAGGCATTTTTCAATACTCAATTCTATAAAGTATTGCATTCATCACCCAACCCTATTTCTGAGTAATGCATTGCAGATTAAATGCTCTTAATCAGGTTTTATTCTATTGGTTTGGCTAGTTTGATACCATTTGTTTTTAATTTTGGAGGTCAAATTCATAAAAAAACACACACCAACAAGAAAATGAAGCTGTTTCAAGATCTGCTCTTTTCTTCTGACAGTTTCGTTCTTGTTGTTCACCTTCTGACACCCTACTGGATCAGCGAAACACCTCTACTGAGCTCTCTTTTCCCAAATCCCCTGTCTGAACAACCGCCTTAGGTTAGTCATAATGGTGATGTCATTTCCTTTGTGTATTTATGCAGCTGGGCCCGTCTGGGTTGGGCACTGCTGGACTGTGAGCCTTTTTAATGAAAAACACTGTTTTAAAGACAACTTGTTCCAACTATCACCTCAAAAAGAACAAACAAATGTGACCAATCCCATTCATCATCTGAAAGGGATTCCAGTTCTGGATTATCCCCAGTTAAAAATGGAGGGATTCTTGTCAATGCTGCAAATTAAATAATCTCAGTAAGATCCTATTTCACAAGCTGGAGTGAAATAAATCAAACCCCAATGTCTAGGAGCCAGTTTGCTTCCTGCAAAAGACGTTTAAAGATTATTTTTTGGGCCATTTTTAGACCTTTATTGACAGGACAGCTGAAGAAATGAAAGGGGAGAGAGAGAGAGAGAGATAGAGGGGGAAGGACATACAGAAAAGGAGTACAACCCAGGCCCGCTGCGTTGAGGAGAAAAACTCTATATTCGCTCAGCGACGTCAATATTCCGCAGTGAAAGTTGATTCAACCAATCAGTTTGGTCGACATGTTGAGCTGCATGACGAGTTGAGATTCTGTGCACGTCAGCCCCTCTGCGGGCCTGCAAGACCCACAACTCCCTTCTCTTCTGTGTTGGAACGGCGGGAACATTCACGTGCATCTCCTCGCAACAACTTCAGCTGCACTACTATTACTTCCACAGTTCCTCTACTACCACAACTAATTCAAATCACCCCTACCAGAACTCCCCCAACTACAAAGGTATAGGATGTGGATCACAGATGAAAGCGAGACTAAGTTGTGTAATCCGTTGCTTCATTGTCTTTGAGCTCATTTGTACTTTCTTATTAAAGCTCCCTGGCTTTTTTTCTCGCCTTCCCTCCCTCTCTCTCTCTCTCTCTCTCTCTCTCTCTCTGTGTGTGCCACAGTCAATTTGGCTCAAAGCGTTCACAAAAGTGTATTTCTCAGCGTTTTCCCTCCCCTATCTCCCTAAATCTTAATGGCTTTTGTCACGCTGTGACACGCTCGCTATAAGCTCCACAGAGGAATCATGGTTGGCCTTGGCTGCACAGCACAGACGCAGCATATTACAACAGGTAGCGTCACACAAACAATATGCTAACCTGATAATTCCTGTAAAAAAAAAAAAAAAAAAAAAAAGAAGTAACAATTTACAACCGGGCTGGTGTCCATCTCATTGAAGACATTTTTCATTCACGAGTTGACGCTGAACAGCAGCTCAGGTTTACACACAGACAGGCCGCAGACGTTTCTTCCACACACACTTTCATTAAAGTGAAGGGATGTAATCTGAGCTGACCGATATCCATCAGAAGTATTGGAGGACCGCTGAGATGAACAAATGCAAAACGGTGCAGAGGGAAGACAAAAGAGTATACCATGGGAAATGATATGTATGTATATAGACGTAGATAGATATTTTATGTCCTTCTTGAAACTGTTGAAACTGTTGCTGATGACTCTTTTATACGAGTAACCTATCTTTTTCTTTAAGTAGAAATACGTCAGTGGAGTCCGTCCTAAAAAAGTATTTGTATATAATTCTTTTTTTAATTTATAATATATATAAAACTCTAAGAAATTACACAGGTAACTGTGAAAAAGTATTGTTATGTCCCAAAAAACTGGGATTAATTTGAATGAAAAGAAAAAAGATTTCCAGACTTAACATGTAACTACCATAACTAACTAGGATGGACATCTTTGGCGGGGCGGGCCTGCCTGGGTTTTAGCACTTGAAGCACCTTGGTGCCACTCTACAGCCCTGATGGTAAAGACGACCTGGCACAAAGCCGCCGGCTAAACCAATCCGATGCAGCCAGCTGTGTCTCAGGCAGGAGCCATGGTTACCTGGCTGCCACGGCAACTGGGGTCAACGTGTGCTGTCAAACAATGATGGATGAGCGGGGATTAAAAACAAAAGACATAAGAAAACACACAACCACCAGTTTGCAAACACACACACACACACACACACAAGTGAATGCACACACTGGCATACAGGCCCATGGTGAGTTTCACCACAACAGGAGTGCAAATGGTTCTTGGATGGCTGCCATGTAGCATCTGGGATTCAACTTGTTTTTCAGAGAGACTGAAAAGGGCCTCAGCAGCATTAAATGGCAACCATCAACGAAGAGAAAAACAGGGATCATACTTAGTTTGGGTTGTCCACAGTGGAAATAACCTTTAGAGTTTCAAAGGCTTCCATACTGTTTTCTACTTCTTTTTTTAGGGAGTAAACATGTTAGTAAAGCTCACAATTTGGCATATAACCAGAAAGCCAGTGCACCAACAAATGCCATCAGTTTCTTGACCTTCCATGACAGATTCTGTTATTATTATCATCGGGTACAAAACAACTTGCCTCCTGATGTTCACATCAAGAAAACGTTCAGAACTTCAGGATTAACTAATCTGTTTCTGTATGCTCTGAAAGCCTTCCTACTTTTTCTGAATAACTCCACTGCTAATGCAAGATTGTTCTTAAATAAATACAAGCTTGTAGGAGAAAAATGATAAGATGCAACCTGTGTTGAGCATCTTTATAAATGCAATATCGTGAGCCAGAGAGCCCATTTAGTTCAATCGCCAAAGTAATGGACATTTACCAACGAGGGTCTCGCCAAAATGAAGAAAACCAAGAGACTCTCGACCATCATGACCAAAAACCAACTGTCATGCGGAAATCTTCATGAATATTGCGTCAAGATGATATTTTTTTTCTCGAAATAATGCCATAATTCAAGCTGCAAAATTCAGACAATTGACAGTCATGGACACTTTGAGTCACTTTGTAAGGGCGTTGCTCTATTTAATGGAAGCTGTGCCTTTGACTCCAAAAAAAAAAAAAGCATACATCCAAAAGACAAGCCAACACAGAAAAGTGAAAAATCACAAGCCCTGTCATCTGTGTCATGTTAGGAGAGGAGTCCCATGGGAGGCCTGGAAGAGAAAATTGAAAGGAGAGTCATGTAGAGAGATGGCAAGAAAAAGAGAAAGAGAGGGGAAGGGAAGGGAAATGGATGTAGATGGAGAAAAAAGGGATAGAGCAAGCGGGTTAAGAGCAAGGGATGGAGGAGGAGGAGAGTAGGTGTTTTGTGAGTGCGTATGTAGCCTGTGTGTTTGTGTGTGTGTGTGTGTGTGTGTGTCTAGGCGTATAGACAGCAGGCCCAGTAAATCAAGGCCCTGTGCTCCTCTCCCTCAGTTGCACTTAGCTAATGAAAAGCATCACAACGCTACCTCGACCCCACTTAGAGCCAAGACGTGGGAGCAGGAGGGGAGTGAAAGGAAGAGAGCGAGATGGGACGACTCTCTCACAGGCACTACTCTTTCTTTATGGACACAAATTCATCCTGGCACATACAACACAAGCAATAGGACATGTCTTTAGGCATGCATGCACACCTAAAGATTGAACTTTATTAGTTATTTGTTTAGACAGTCAAGTGTATAAACCCACAAATGTGTCCTCTTTTATGATGGACAATATTCATGGGAAATAGTTATATTCCTGTGGTGGCCACTTTGACAGGAATTATATTGACTCCCTACCTAATAAACCCATTAGAGACTAAATTGTGGATACAATTATTAGGTAATAGTACAAAAATGACAAAGACAAAGTTAGCGGCTAGCTGGTGGACATAGTGGAGCATTCAGCTGCTAAAACAGCGGATATTTCTCAGGGGTTAGTGGAGACCAAAAACAGAGATAAAAGTAATATTAGACTGACATTAACATGGAAATAAAGGTGACTCATAAATAAATGCTAATATTGCTCTGTAACCTATCAGCAAGATGTGTAAGTAATTTGTTTGCTTGTAATGATATGTAAATGTTGTGTCAACAACTTGTTTATGCTGCCCCCAAGTGGCCAAAAATACAAGCTACAATACAAGAATGTGTGGCAGTTTGTTGGATATTACAGTTGAAACCATGAAGGTCAACAAAACTTTTTAAGGATATAAATCTACTCTGATATGTTATTCTCTCTCTGATAGGCTATGTATCGGACCCATGAACTCTAGCCCTCCAAAACTACACACACGTAAATATACTCAGCTCTCTCAAACCAACTTTATTCTTAATTATCATATACACAGAGTGCAACGTAGGGACTTTTTATCAAGAGGGGAGAGTTTCAATATGAAGGTCATTGCTTAAAGTCTGGACTTTCTGTTTAGGTCATGTGCATTTTCAGCTGTTTCATCTCGGCCCAGACACTCAAAACCACTTTCACACTCGTACGCCAACACAAACGTCCCCACTTCCAGCTTAAGTCCTACACATGTGTCCAACAAGGCTCATCTGATGAAAAACTCCACATGTGGTTCTGTTACTTTTCAGTTAACCTACATCCACGTTGTTTTGGCATATGTCCTTTTTTCGGCCAGATGTCACCTTCAGCTATCTTTGTGTGAGAATTTTAAACTCAGGTGGATTTATGAGGACTATGGTTACCCGCCCCTCAGATCTCTGCAGGGTAAATCCAGACTGCCAGCTAGACTATATATCCTATCCACGCTGTGGAGGAAGGTCCAGCAATGCGAAACTACTTTCATTTAGAGGAAAATCTTTCTTCTTGAATTGAAAGAATGGTTTAAAAACACAAAGCATGTTGGAATAAAAATGTACAGTATCATTTTGTATAATGATGTAATCTAACGCAAACCCTTTAGTCCAATAATTGTTCAGTGAGAGTGTCCCCTAATGTGCAATAACCGTCTATGGAATAGTGAAATAAATACTGCCCTTTAGAAACTAAATCCAGAATTTTAATTTAGCTGTTTTTCTATCATCTTCTCTTGGGCACAAAAAATGAGGGTTTCTTTTGAAAAAAAAATGTGAAAATTCTTGTTGATTAGGTTAGGATCCGTGCTCTTTGCTCCTCTCTTCTTCCTACCGAAAAGACTATTTTGAGACAGCACAGGGGTCATAGAGGCTGCAGTAATTATTCTCTTTCCCCTTAAGGCGGTCCACTGTAAGATCTATATTATGCGAGAAAGAAAATCGAGTGAATGAGGTGTTTGTTTTCACACGGAGTCACTACCTAACTGATGGACGAGGTAAGCAGAAGGAGCGAATGAGTCACCCGGACCCAAAAAAAAAGGACAAGGAGCGCCAAAATCAGCTAAAACGTCGGATGACATGACTCACTGAAGTCGAGCATGAGGAACAGGCCACGCAGAAACTCACAGGCCCAGGAAAAGAGAAAGTCCTGCACCCCCCCCCCCCGAGATGAAAAAGCAGAGCCACACCTGCTTTCAATTTCCACCAAATTGAAATTCTGTCAGGCACAATGGGCGCCTTTGTGAGACAGAGAGAGAGAAAAAAACAAGAAACGAGAAGCACAACAAGAAGGAAAATGAGAACCAGGATGATATTTGTAATATTTATATGCATATGAGTGTGTCAGCATTGACGTGTTTCCTATTCTAGAAAGCTAGTTTCATAAATTCATGTGTTTTCATAAACACACATAAAAACTATGGTGGACTTTCTGCTGATTTGACAGTGGTGACACTTACATGGTATGGTGTACGATTAGAATGCTAAGGGGTGTCACACTTGATTTAATGCACACACACAAAAAGTTGTGTTTAATCAAGATTTCTCTAGCGATTTTGTACTGCACTTCCATGAAGTTGAGCGACCCTCAGGAGGCAGATTTTAATAGGAACTGTCAAAATTGAAGTAGCAGAGATGACCGGTATCCTGAATTTTAGTCCATAGTATAAGTCAAACTCGATCCTACATTTCCCAGAATGCAACTTAATAGCATTTTTTTATTCCCTCTCTGCATTGTAAACTCCACAACTCCACAGCCCAGTTTGTAAGGCTGTCTTTCTAATATAAATGTGTAGTGGTACTACCTTGATGACATCACTATGACATTATTAGGGTTATTTACTTAAAATATTTGACAACTTGTAGCACCAGCAGTAATCCAAGTAGTCAACTGATCTTTATGTGTAAAATTGATGTAGTGCCACTTTAATGAGAGAATTCATCAGACGTTTTATTGAAACTGTGTGAGACTCATCATCACTTCTCACCTCACCAGCTTTAATAAAATAAATAAAAACTGTCATGTCAAGGAGCCATGAATTAAAAACATAAAGCAATGCAAGTTGATTGAGGTGTTGTCCCGTGCAGTTCCATTTATGAACATTTTTTACAGTAGTAAATATTTCAATATCTCATATCAGGATAGTCATTATTCTGGTTATAACCCCAGTTGGGGGCTTCTTCACTGTGATTATGGGTGCATCAGTGATTGGCAGCACAGAAGTACCCATAATCATAATGCATGTCGAGCAGAATGGTACTAGAGATGGTCCGATATCATTTTTTGCTTCCCGATACTGATACCTGAACCTGTGCATCGGCCAATAAGGAGTACTGATCCGATAGTGGGTCATATATTGTATTATGTTTTAACAACTGTACACCACTATCCCTGTATGGATGGGATATGATTTCTATATTTCTTGTCAGTCTGGCTCAGGTTAAACTCAACAATAAATGCTACAGAACTTTCTTTTATTATATATAATAGTCAGTAATAACAGTGAAAGAACATAAATAAACTACTTTAACGTAGATTTTCTTTAGGGCTTTATTACGTGGAATCGGACCAGTGCATTAACTGCAGTACCTCCCGATACCGATACCAGCGTTTTAGGCCGCATTGGGGGCGATACCGATCGGTATCGGAACATCTCAAGCTGTAACCTTCTTTAAAATGTAAAAAGAATACTGTCAAGGTTATGTTTTTTTGTTGAAATGTACACATTCCTGGAGAAGCAAGGGGATCCCCTTTAGAAATGAAAAACAAGGACAAATCCAAAGAATCTAAAAATATGTATCACATCAATCTGAGTTTTTACAATAGCCTATACTTCATTGGAGTATGGATCAGTGTACAGGAACTTAGATATGAGCTCAGGATGTTTTATTTATGGTGCTGAACACAGCCGATCCCAGCGGACTGACACGTTGGGCCGGTTGCCAGATTGTAGTATATGAGAGTGTGTGTGTGTGTGTGCATGCGCAAGATCTATGTGAATCTACAGTATGACGGCCCCCCTGCTTATATGTGGGTGTGATGTTCTATGGATGCATCCATTTGTGAGTGTGTGTGACTGTGCGTGTACGTGACAGTGCAGTGTTTATACTGTTTACGCGAGTGTGAGATATGATCAATACCAGGTACAGACATGGAGACACACAGATCAATGAGGTATGATCATGAAGTCTAGGCTGCTTATGATCATTAGCCGGCTGCTAATGAACTTGCGATGCCATGTTTGCTAATGAGCTCTCTTGCTCTGTCTCCTTGAGTCAATCCCAGGGAAACACACACACACACACACACACACAAAGAACAAGAACAAGAACACAACATAGACATAGCTTTGAAAGGTAAGCATTTCTGTGCTCCTTATATGTGTGTAGGTGTGTGTGGTTTTGTGGACATTTCCTTAGTTGTGAAATAACTATTATTTCAACTGCTTCTACATTTAATGGCCATCTACAGTACAACTTTGTCTACAGACAGATCTTCTGAACTTGGGCTGCGAGGCAAACTTGGGTCATGAGATGTGGGGGGCAGAGTAGTGCACAGTGCCCGGGGGAGGAGTGCTGGAGCTGGGTCGCGGGCTGGCCGACGATGGCCTAGCCGCCCGGAGGGAGGCGCCTGGTCACATCACATATAAATCACCTGGTCACAGATACACAGAGCATTGTTTAGCCAGAGTGACAGGCTACACTCTCGGAGGACAGTCTGAGTCTCAAAGATACAGTACCACACGCCATGCAGGCATATACACCCCTGCACAAATGCACTGGTTGGAAAACGAGAGCATGGAGAAAGCGCCAGTAAGAGTTGGAGGGATCTCTGGCTGTAAACAGTCAGCCTGTGTGGCAGATGGACAGCACATGAGGTCCCTGCGGAGGCCGTTGACCAAAAGTAGAACTGAGTGCAATATCATGTCATTTGGAGGTGGGCTTTATGATTAACACCCAAAATATCACTGTTATGTACATGCTGGACCAAAATGAAGTCTTTTGTCTCATCTTTTTATTTCCAAACCAACTGGATAACGTAAAAAATAGTTCAATAGAGATTGGACAGCGCTAACCGCAGATGGTCACAACCTCCAAAAACGACATGAAGCCACATTAGATTACTTGACTCTTTATACGGTATTGGCAACTACTTAAATACTCTAATAGCTCAATAATTGGGATTTATACTCAAACAAAAGGATGTTCTCTAATGCTTTTTGGATCTATCAAAATTTTCCTCATTGCTCGTAAAAGGAGAAAAAAAAAATCTTTTGAGTGAATTAAAGAAATGGGTACGTTATATATATATATTTATTATTGCTGCTTCTTTTTGAGTAAATCCTTTTACAAAATGAATACCAGCACAAACAAAAAAAACACTCCACTAATTGAAAATGTATTTTCCTGTGAAATTAAATTTTGGAATCAAACTGTCCAAATTACCACATTCTTAAATATAATTTACGCTTAAAGGTGTAGTCCTTGTCTTTTCCAAGTAAACCGGTAAATATGATGCGGTTGCTGTGATGCTGTAGGGAATTAGCCACCCAGCCTGCACATAGAGATGCCGAGACAGATTCATTACTCGAGAATTTCGTCATTCAGCGCAAGCTAATCACCGGGTAGGCCTAGAATATATGCTGTTATTAGCAGCGGGAAATTACATTCCTAATACACGGCGGGCCACACGCATACAGACCCACTCGTCCAGAGGTGACGCACACAGAGGCGTGGCAGGCTGTAACGGCCCAATCAAAGTCTGATTGATTTGTCGAGGTCTCCGGGGGAATTCTGTTCAGTCAATAAGGGACTCTGTTAGACAACTGAAGACATGATGGATCTACTATACATCTTGACTCTAAGTGTTTTCAGCTGCCTTGTACTGGACTACATTAAAGATTGAAATGGAAGTTGTTTTTGAGCCGCCTTAAAAATCATCGCAGAGCCATGAAAGTATTCTTTATTCTGATTATCATTATTATGTACGCGAGCAGTCCCATCGTGTCAGATAAAAGACAAAAAAGCTCAAATTAATACATACATACCTCACCTTCAATCCATGTCAAACTATAAAAAACACTAGACCCTACGTCCCATGGTGGGATTTAATAGCATCTTTCATTAGAGACCATCTTAGCATTATAATGCCAACGGCATTCAAACTCCACAACCCAAATTTGTAATACAGGCTCTCTGCTAGCATCTCCAAGCCCAAGTCAAGATAACCATGATGACAACGTTTGGAAAGTCTAAATATAGTTGCACGATTAAATGATTTAATCCCCATTCATGTTAGCTGCTCTTTGGGCTGCACAATGTGGAAGTAGTGCCGATCATTGGGGTAATTTTGTTGCTCCACGATGGCTTCAGGCGCCACAGAGCAACTCTCATAGAGATTAACGCCTCAAACGGGTTTTTGGTGCAGTTTTGCCCAAACTGGGGTGGCAGCTCACCTGGTTGAGTGTGCACTCCATGTCTCCATGTGCCCAAGGAACAAGGCTCAATCCTTACCGCAGCGGCCAGGGTTCGAGTTCAACCCGCAGCAAAAACAAAAATGAAACCTGTTATGATTTCCAAATTGATTGCCAGTGGATTTATAACACAAAACAGCACAAGCCCAAGGTTACCTTTGGCTTACAGTTAAGTTAAATCAAACTCTGTATCATACTCAATCATTGATGTGGTCCAAAAGTGACCTTTTCATAACGGGGGCAAAAGAACTGCATGATTTGACTGTTCCAAATGATTGCACAAAGCCAGTTACTTGCATTGTTTCATGCACGCTTCCCTATTTTATAGAAAATAGAGACAGCAAAAATGAAATAAAGAGTACTTGGCCCAATACGCCATCTGAGGTCTGTAGTCTAACTTGTGAGACTGCAAAATACCATGAACGAAATCCTAGGTCCTAACGGAGCGCCCCGACTGCACTTGGGTAAACACCGGCAGGAAATTCTTCTGTGAATATGTTCAAAATCATATCGCCGGTGCTGTGTCAAATAACGGTTGTTGTTATTCATAGCAGAGCTGCTGAGCACAGTGTAGAGCAGTAATGAGCTCACAGAAGTATTTGACCAGTGTTGTAGGAACTAGCATGCATTTGTGGCTGTTTCTGTCAGCATGTCAAATCTAATATTCTCCCTCTGCGTGTGGGGTGATAAATTATTAATAGCATGTATTTGAGGAGCTTTCTTCGAACCCACTTCTTGCACGTCACTCTGCCTCTCCTCGTTACTCTTCTTCTTCTCTATGCTGATGTTACACCTCACAACGCTCACGTCTTTCCCTCTTCCATGTTCATCTCCTTTTGTCGTCTGGAGATGTCGTTTGTTGGATTGGAAGCCTTTCATCTGGACAACTCAATGTCTCCCTTTGCATTTGAACTGCATGGGAGCTTTCCCTCCACCCTGCTTCTTTCCCCTTGCATCTAAATGGTTCCTTCTCCCTCACTGCAAGCTACAGAAAAAGAAGGGCAGATGCCTCATTGCACACCTGGGTGCGATCATTACACACAGTGTATACATTATACAACAAAAAAATGCAATAAATCCACCTACTTTTCCAATAAAGATGGTGTTACACTGCGCTAGGTGCATTAAAAAGTAGGTGATGGGTGAAGTAGCAATATGTTAACATACAAAAGCACATCTTTTTTCACTTTAATATATGATTGTGTGGCTGGAGAGAACACATTTGGCTTCTTCACATAAATAGGGTTTCTCTAACAAAAAATATATTATAGGTATTAACACTAAATTTGTCTTCCTCTGCGAGAAAAAAAACACCTGTTCTTCTGTCCATCTTCCCATGTTTGCAAGTCCACACACGTGCTCGACTTTTTCTTTCCGTATGTTTTACTTTTGATTTTTTTTAAAGGAAGATGCTGCGTGGAGAAGCCCCCTGTTTCTGACACACTTAGTCAATCCCAGATAGCAGGAGAAGCAAGCGGCAGCAGATTAAATTATACAGGAGAAACCAGAAATAGCTCTAGTGCCGAGGCCGCGTGGGCTCGATGCAAGAACGCGCCGATGCGGACACACGGCACACCGCAACAGAGCAGTCAGCAAGACGAGTCCTGAAAGGATCAAGGGAATGGAGTCGAGATAGATTGTAGACCGGCCAGGCCACGCTCTCATCGACGACAAATACGAACTTGACCTCAAGTGACCAAAGGATAAGGATGTTCTTGGAGATATCTTTTCTCCAGTTTGGTTAAAAAGGCGTGAGGCTGAGTTAAAACCAAAATCCATTATCCAATTCCAGACATCAAACACATCCAAGAGTTAAAAGCAACAGTGGAGCTGTTGTGTTATTTCAAAGGGTACAATTGACCATGAGCAACCTCTCTACACTTCACAGATAAACATAACCGCCCACTTGACAACACCATGGAAGGTCATTTGGAACATTTGAGCAGAAAAAAGCCATTGGGTCATTCATTAATGAAACTAAAGTAAGTTTGGTTACAGCTATATGTAGTCTTATGCTTCTCATGCCATTCAATCTGCTTGTGCATCCAAAACAGAGCATTTGTTGTTGCCTTTCTAAAACAAATCGACATACTTTTCCATGATGACCTTTTGCTAAGCACCTGCACCCTGTAAATCTCTGGCGGTCAATCCTTACCCAAAACATGCAGGAGAGGCAAACCCAGGTCCTGGCCCTCCCTGCCAAAGCAGAGGGCAGAGACAGAGAGACGGAGGGCATCCTGAGAAAGGTCACTCCACGCTCACGGAAACAATCCACTGTATTCCCAGAAATTCCCGGCAGTTCCACGCAGGCTTGGGCCACACAGATCCATGCCGGACATGCGAGGTGCACAGAAGGTGGGGAAGGGAAGGCTGCTCTATTTTTCTCTCTCTGATGGCCTTAGTCAGTCTCCCGCATCTGAGCTCCCGCTCGCTCTTGCTTGCTCTATCTCTTCCACTCCAGGTCCTCCTCCTCTCTCTCTCTCTCTCTCTCTCTATCTCGTTCAGCCTCCTTTCTGTCCCTTCTGAAGTGTGGTAACTTTATTCCATGGAGGAAAGGGGGGAGGTGAGTCTTGGCCTTTATTTTTCTCCCTCCCAAAACTCCCCTCTCCTCAAATGATCCTTGTTAGCCCCTCCTTTCCCTCCTCTCTCTTTACCCCTTACACACACACAGACACAGACAGACGCACACACACTCATATTCACACTATTTATTGACCACCGTCCACCCTCTTGGCTTCTCTTGCATTTTTTCCTACAAAACTCTCTTCTGCACCCTGCAAATGATTTGGTTCTTATTCATTTATCTTGTTTTAAGAGTGAAATTCTAATTCTAAGTCTTTACACACACTATAATCTTAAATCAAGCAAGCTTGTCAAGGGAAATGATCTTGCTACGTGGACATATTTCACTTGTTTTGAGTACCTTTTCCCTCGGATTTTGTATTTTTCTTGTTTTTAGACACCCCTTTTTATGCAATGCAAGCATGCTCACTCGTGTCTGTGCTAATGTCACTTCAATTTTTCATCGGCAACCCCTTCCTGTTTCCAGATCTCTACTCTTACTTCAAAATATCTGCAGGACTCAAAAGCTGCTGTGACGCAGCAGAGTGGCCGGACCAAACAATGAAAAACTAACAGGTCCCTGCTGCAGTAGCTGGTGGAAACGCATAGAAAACAGAGCTGAGCTCGTCACTGTGGTGTACATATATTGTCTACACAGATGCACATGCAGTCTCATACACACTCACAGAAAGGCCATGTGCACATATGCACACAAATAATGACCATATGGCAACACGCGCATTACTCCTGTTGCAGCAAAAGCCGTGCCATCCTACATGTTTTGCGAGAAAACTCTTCTTCTGTCCTTCTGAAAGTCCTTAAGAAACAATTATAGGGGCACTTCAGCTATTCAGAATT
Source organism: Etheostoma cragini (assembly GCF_013103735.1). Classification (NCBI taxonomy): domain Eukaryota; kingdom Metazoa; phylum Chordata; class Actinopteri; order Perciformes; family Percidae; genus Etheostoma; species Etheostoma cragini. The sequence goes on from NC_048430.1 coordinate 8,146,081, forward strand.
ACACTTCCGCAAAGTTAGTACACTTGCAAGAGACATGTAAGAAAAACAAAGGCCAAAACTGTCAGAGATATCTTGACCTTTAGTTAGTAGTATGAGTAAAGCTCTTCAAACACTGGATCCTACACATCCCTTAATGCAACTCACTAGCTTTATTCGTAAGACCTCTTTGTCTAGTAAAGCCCACGTCTTTCACACTCCATAGTTCAGTTTGTAACTCAGGCCTGTAAGAAATGTTTAGTCTCCAAGCCCAAGATGAAATAAACCTAATGACATCATCAGGGTTACTTTCTCAGACACTGTAAAGCTTGCCACAGAGCCACAGGAGACATTAAAAAACAGCTCTGTCAGGTTCACGATGAGTGAACTGAACGTAATGTACAATATGGTGAAGTACTGTATAACAGTAGAAAGATTACACCATACTATGTGTCAAATGTAACACTTTTTTTATAGTCTCCCTGCATTTATGTATATCATCATATGTGTTTTGAATCCTTCATGTGTGCATATGCAAAAACACTTCACATGCATGTCTTTAAACATGCCCAGACACACGTGTTAGAGATTGCTCTGTGCATGTGTACATCTATATAAGTACAGCACTGAATCAACATTATATCAGCGATCCGGGCATATTACATCACTCCACAGTCAGATCCATAAAGGGCTAAGAGCCAATTCATTTTGAGAAAACACCCTCTATTGATCTTTGCTGCACTCCATCACTTCCACTGTAACAGTTACCTCAATCCATAGGCTAACCTGACACATAATCTGTGTGTGTATCTCCTCTCTGTGTGCTCTATTAACATAATGTAAGCATTGAGTACAGTGTGGATGCATGGGGGGGGGATTGATGCTGGTTGTACTGTAGCAGTCGCGTTAACTCCTGAACTGGATTTAAAATGGATTTGGTGTCAGTGTTTAAGACATGGCAACCACTTTCTCCCTGCAGCAAACTGGTCTAAACTGGGTTGCTAGCAGCCTCTAGTGGCCTCCAACCAACCCTTAGTCAGTCTCTGCAGATGGGTAACAATATAAATATACATACAGCTCATGCATGCATCTCATGCTGTTTTCAGGTCTGGATGCAGCCAGAATAGCCATTTAAGGGACAATTTACTATCTGCAAAAAGCATTGATTTTTGGGTCTGCTATTGGGAGTGGTGTATTTTCTCAGTACAACATTTTTGCACAGTGAGGTCAGGTTCTTATTCCCTTATTCCCAATGCAACATGCCAGAACTCACTGAAAACACACTGGCAGGCAGGCAGGCAGGCAGACAGGGGGCAGGCAGGCACCAGCACACACACACACACACACACACACACACACATACAAACTTTTGTAATCCCAGACTAATGATGTTAGCAGCCCTGTACTTAAAGGTTGGGGGGACTTTGATACACACGCTGCAAAATGCACTTAAATGCAATGAGAGAGTGCTATTTGACCACCAGCTCCACCAGCTCCACCAGCACAACCCCACCCAAGATGTTGAAACATTTGGGTTGTACAAGATCTACCGCTTACCAAAACACTGAGCTGGAGGAGAAGAAAAAAAAAGAAAAGATTATTGTATTAAGTATTCCACATTGACTCTGCAGTCTCCTCTTCTGTCGGGGGAGAATCCATCACATTAAAGCTTTAATGCTAAAATAACAAGGCATCCATCATGCTGAACGCTGGGCCAGAATACAGCCAGCCATTCAGGGTACAAATCTGCAATTCTCCGGGCACGGTAGCTGCACACCGCTCGCCACAGTCGGACGGCATTACTCAACGTGGAAGGTAAGGTGGCTGCATGTGATAAATACAACAAGCAATGAATGAGGTTTTCATGCATATGCTGGAGAGGCAATCTAGAGGGAGAGAATAAGGAGCCATTCAGCGGACAGGTTTCCCATCACCCTGTTCTCTTTTAGCTGTCTGCAGTACTGCCTGATGTGAATATACTGCCCTGGGGGACATTAGTTAAATGAATAGGGAGGCAAGGTTTACAGAATACAGAGAGAAGGAGAGCTGCGAAGAGGAGACGAGAGGAAAGAAGACACAGAAAAAAAGAAAGAAACAGATGGCAACATAGAGGAGAGAACAGAGGAAATGAAATCAAATGTAAGAAAAGTAACAGATGGAAAAGAGAGGAAAAGCGACAAGGAGATGAGAGGATATGAAATGACACGAGAGGAAATTCAGTGAAATAAAGGAAAGACAGGAGAGGAAAGGGCAGTAGACACAAGAAGAAGATAAGAGAAGAAGAAAAGGGACAAGAATAGAGGAAACTACATTAGCGAAAAAAGGAAAGAGAAGAGGGCTGCAGATGAAAGGACGCAAGAGGAAATTCAACGTAATAAAAGATAAGGAACAAAACCTAAAAGAAGAGAGAGGAAGCACGAGGAAAGGAGAAGATGATTCATGGAAATAAAACGAAAAACAGAAAGGAAGTAAATGGGAGAGAAGAGGAGAGAGGATGTGAGAATGAGAGGGAATTCAGTAGAGGAGAGAAGAGGGTTATCCTTCCGTAGTGTCACCATAGTAACACACATGGAGAAAACCTCTACACATCAGCCCTCCACCTCCCCCACTGCTTCCCCATCTCTTTCTTACAAATTCACAGTGAAACACACGCATGCCGACAATATTCCGAGCCCCATCTCGTGTTGTAACCCGGCCGTGTCATGTGGGGACTGTGTGAGCGGCGTTGCCATGGAAACTGAACACCTCACAGCGGTCCTTGGAGGGAAGACACAGAGCTTTACCTCTCCACTTTCACCTCCTAGTCGGTCACGTGACCGGCTCTAGGGCTGCAGCTGGAGCTAGAGAGCAACAACAGACTGAAAGGTTGTCATGTACACTGCCAAAAAGTCTACAATCCTCATTTAATATCATGTCCAATTTGTAATTTCTTGCCATACTTGCTATAGTGGTTAAAAGGCAGATCGGTGATTAGCCAAATTGTGGCATTAATTGGATGGTGAGAACTTGATCAGCAAAATCTTACATTGCAATTGCCTGTGAATAAAAAGATCCAAAGAAAGACATTTCCCACGTTTTAGAAGTGATCTCACATTTGGAACAGACTACATGTTGCATACAGTATATTGGCTAATGCACAGCACTGGGAAAGGCACATGCTGTGTATCTTGATTTCTCTGAACGTGAATCTAAACTTTTTAAGTTATGATGTGTTGTTGGTAGGAAAAGGGCCGTGTTTGTGAGTTTTCTAGAAACTAGTGTCTATGTCCCGAAACAAGAAAGTTTAAGGCAGGTTGCTACACAGAAATCAAGAAATTTGATTTTAGAAAACACCTTAAAACAAGTTCACTGAAAGTAAGTTGAAATTATCTTATAAAATAAGAACATCTGGACTCCCATGTAGACAAACATCTGATATTTGCATTGAAGAAATAACATTTTTATTATAGGGGCTTTATAAATTTCCCTTCCAAGGTACAAGGGTACATATGTAGACCGTGCCTAACTGTACCATATCCGTACCACAAGGGTACATTACATCCCCGGTGACAAGTCCCATTTAAAATGGAAGGTACACAACTTGAAGATACACCTGAGCTACCTCTCTCTATTCCAACATGTATTGGGTCAATTTGAAAAATGGTGCAAAAACATTCATTTGGTGGGAAAAATCCAAACAAAAGGAAGTTCATCTTTCTAGATTGAAGAAAAAAAATGCCAATGCTGAGAGGCCAGTCTGAACAAAAGCTGTGATGGAATGAACATAATGGATTAGGGGATTCATTGCATAGGGTCGAGGAGATATATAATGAGTGAGTGCGTGTGTGTGTGTGTGTGTGTGTGTGTGTGTCTGCAAAGGCACTAACAAGGTCCACACACATTTACGAGAGAGTGCGACAATGGGAGTATGGTGGGATGGAGAGCGGGTGTAGAGATAAGAAGCTGCGGCATTGGGGTGGGGGGTGGGGGGGGGGAGTGGAAGGGGGGCAGAAGGGGGGGTTTGCTGCTGGTGTCGGTGCTGGTGGGAGGGTGTTGGGGCTTGAAGAGCCGGGCGGCTGCAGCACTGCACGCTACGGCGTCACCACAGGCAAAAATCCCACCATCACCAGACTTTTTAACACCACTGCTGCCCAAGCGCTTCTCATACGCAACAGCAGAGAGCTCGCGGTCGTTACAGCACTGCAACACTCAAGTTTCACTGACTGGCATCTACGTTCAGGATCGGAGCTTTTCACGGTTTTCCAAATTTTGTCAACGATCGGGATGAAAACAAAAGACAAGAGGGCACACAAAAGGTCTTTACTTTATTATAATTATCTCACAAGGGGACAGAGTCTTTTTTTTTTTTTTTTTTTTACTGCTGAGTGTGCAGTGCATTAGGCTGATTTGGTCAGTGTTTCCTGCCATAGGACCAACTGCTATGAGAAAAAGGTCTCTATTTGCACAAGAGAGGCTCCATGCATTATAAACAACAAAAAGGCAGAGGAAAATAAAACCCCTCCAAAAATGATTTCCACTCATCACTATTCATCTGAGGATCACCTCAGGCCCCTTCAGGTGTCCTCACTTTGGTATATGTGTGTCAAAGGAAATATGTTTGTTACATATGATTGATTATCTGCTAGAGAAAAGCAAAAACAGCTAAAATTGGGCTCCGGGTTTTGCTAACAACATTGGCTCCGGCGGAAACATACAAAGAAACAGAGTGTGCGTTCAGCTGATAAGGATTCAATGAACTCCGTTTGGCCTTTTGTTGCTCGTACACATGTGCCACACGGCCATCCGAATATGGCCCAGAGACGAAAGACTTGCAAGCCTCATCAAAAACGAACAAATGCAGCATGACGTGCAATGGCGGGAGATGAATGGGGAGAATCAAGAGCTCTTTCATGGGAATACGCAAAACCCCCCAATAATGGTGCATTACATTTCTGCAGTTCCGAAAGCAAGGTGACCCCATGTACCAGGACCAACTTGTTCCAGGTGGTTGCTTCAAGTCCCTGGCTCTAGTAGCACATCTAGCAGCCTGGACACCAATTGGAGATGGAACACTGACCTTGAATCAGCACTTAGAGGGACACCAACTTCGGCTTCCAAAAACCCGTGGTCCATGACCATTCGCCAGGCTCCTTTTTCACAACTACGTCATATTGGTGGTTTAGGTAAAATTGGCAGTATGCATGTAATGGATGAGTGGTATGATCGAGGCCCATCCGGTTGTATATTTCATGCAGGATCAGAATTCCAGATATATCTTTTGGCATTTATTGTAGAAGAAAGTCCCCTGCGTGGGTTGAAGCAAGACATGAAGATGACATGTGCAGAAGTCGTCCATTGAATCCCAGCTTAATCTCCAATTCCCAGCCAACCTCCCCCCCACCCCCACCCCCCCCTCCTCCTCCCCCTCTGCGAAGGCTTACCTTGTCTCGCTTGGACCCCCGCAGAGGAAAGAAGCAGGCAAAGAGGAACTTGCCCCAGCTGATGACGGCAGCCAGGCACCAGTTGAGGCGAGCCATGCGTGCGTCTGTCCCGTCTCGTCTGCCAGCCTCTTAGCTCCCCCCTCGGTGCCGGGAGAGGATTCTGCAAACCCCCCCCGTAAAAAAAGAACGATGTCAAGCGTAAAAAAAAAAAAAAAGACCCCGCAGAAACAGAAGACCCTCTTGTCCTACTCCGTGGAGCAGAAATGAAATGAAAAACGTTCCTTCAAGTCAGATGAGATGGCGACTGTGAATTTATTTTCCTTTCAGTGTTTTTTGGGGCAATTTGGGCTACCTGTCTGCAATGTGTATGCGATTCCAATTTGAGAGGGACAAGGGGGGCCGGTGTGAAGATACTGGCGTCCCAACAAATGGACTAGACCTTTGGACGGTCTGGAGGGACCCAAAGCATCAAGAGCCTAAAACTGTCTTTCTGTCCTTGCATCCATCCGTCTCTGTCTCTCTCTTTTGTCTCTTCTGTCTCCACAGCCCAGTCTAGATGAGTCAGTCCTCAAAGTGTGATGAGCACCGTCGGCTGCATAATGCGAAGAGTCCGTCGCTGATCGACGACACTGTTACCCATACACACACCCACGCTGGCATGCCCACACTCCCTGTCTCTCACACACACACACACACACGTCCACGCACATGTACGCTCCCCTGCAAAATGACAAACAAACCCTGCTGTCCTGGCACATACATCCACAGGCAGAAAAGCCCCCCCTCTCGTCACACTGCTCCGCTCCAGGCTCAGGATCCCCGGTGCTTCGCGCTCACACACTCCGCTCACACACACTCATCTCTTTCTCTCTCTCGCTGCTCTCTCACACATACACACATGCACTGATGCTGCAGCACTTACTCAGGCAGCGCGGGAGGAGGGGAGCAAAAGAGTGAGGGGGGGGGGGGAGAAAAGGAGAAATGACTGGGAATGTAGCAGTTGGAAGAGAGAGGGAAAAAAAGATGGAAAAAAGAATAGGTTTCTGCTGAGAATGAGAGTGACATTGAGCGAATTCATTCAGTGTTTATATTTCAGAGTTGAAGCCGGTGTCACCAAAGGAAAAGACGGCGACGTGCGTATGAAGGAAAGTGCGCATCAAGTAGTGATCACCGGGAGAGGTGGAGGAGCAACAGAATGGACTGAAAGAGTGAATGGAGGATTCAAGATTTTGTCAAGAATGACAAAAAGGAAGGCAGCAGAAGTCAGGAGGAGAGGCACACGGGGTTTGGGAATATTGAACAGAGAATACGTGTGAACACACACACGCACACACACACACACACACACACACACACACAGACACTACCACTAGCATGCGCAATGTACGCACACAAACAGACATCAGCAGCCGTCACAGTGCAAGGCGAATGCAAGGCAAGCACAGGGTGAGAGGATTGTTGTGTGTGTGGAGAATTGGGTCGAAGGGAGAGAAGGAGGGAGGAGATAAAGAAAGGATGGAGGATGACAGAAGAGGAGAGGAGCGAGGTGTTGAATCATTGTGTCTTGGGTGATTATTTCCCTCTCTCTCTCTCTTTCTTTCTCTCTGTCTCTCTCTCTCTCTCGCACTCATGCACACACATACACGACTGCAGGTGGTGCACAGGCTCGTTCACTGTGCTGCAGTCTCTCTACGCTTCAGTGGGAGCACATTTTCACTGCAGAACGCTTTTCTCTGCTATAACCCCCCCCCCCCCCACACACACACACACACACACACACACACACACACACACACTCCCATCCCCAACCCCTCCTAACCAGCACACCACCGCCACACCAACGCAATCACAACACATCAAAGCAATGAGCGAGGGAGATAAAGTGTAGAGAGGATGCTGTTCTGTCAGCCAGAGCTAGCTTAGCCTGAGGGGGGGAGGTGGGGGTGGTGTTGTGTTCAGGGGAACATAAACAGAAATGGTTTGGCTGTATGGAAACGTGTTCAGAATGGAAAAACAACAACAAATATTTATTCATATTGACTGCTCTGATCAGAGCTACTCGTCATATTACTATATGTAATGAAATCTGCGTTCAGTGCTCATATCAGGATACGAACACAGCACATCATCTACTCATACATGAGTCAACGGCTCGCTTAGTAAATGTTTCTTGAAAACAAAGCATCTAATGCATTTGCAGATAGTCCGAATACATGCGTGTAGTGTGATTCATTAATCTACGTTGTGCATTGCTCATGCTCAACAACTATTGAATGAATGGATGAACAAATGGAAATCCAATGTCATCAAATATAGTCAAAACATTTGACATTTAGGTAAGAAAAAAGGTACTGAAATGCTTCTAAGCAAGGGAGCCTCCCCTAGTAGCTAATGACACAGAAGCACTGAGTAAAAAAAGAGCATTACACCTAGTATATAATGAAGCATATTAACATACTTCCAGTATGTGATGAGAGGAACAATGCAGCCTTCTAACTATGATCTTGGACATTTCAGTCATTTCAGGATTGTGGAC
>NC_048430.1:8154116-8183962 GCF_013103735.1 Etheostoma cragini
GGGGGGGGGGGTATTACAACATCACTTGCAACAGCTGTGATAAACGCTGAATTGGTGAAACGGAAAAGGCCGTGGGGAAAAAAGCCTGCCAGAGCCCCAGAAAACAGAAGACATCATCTGTTTGCAAACAACGCGCCACGACTGGTGACAGCACGTCTGGGGAAAGATCAAGGAAGACGCTGACATTCGACACCACGGACCCTCTATGATCCGAGACGGGAAAAGATTTACAACCACCTGTTATCGCACGTGAGTCCTGTAATGAGGCCTGATGGTGACACCGGAGCAACATTCATGGAAGCCCCCCCCCCCAACACACACACACACACACTCTAGGAAAAATGTGAGAAAGCTCCAGAAGATCAACAGGAGGGATCCCTCTCCCAGGAAGGACATTCATGCAATAGATGCTGTGTGTACAGAATATACCAACATGCAAATCACAATCAGGGTGACTAGGTATATAAACCTTGGATTTAATATATTTAGCGAAAATCCTACATTTACCAGGATGCCTTTCAATATCCTCAACCATGGGTTTGAATTGTTGCTTTCAATCAGAAGCGAGTACATGGGCATATGCACACACAATCCAAAGTCTCATGGCGGCATTGAATTCTGGTCAACTAAGGATGCTGTTAGAGGAAAACAAGAAACATCTTCCTGCACAATAATGATCGACGTATGATGTCAGTGGGACGTTGATGCAAAATGGCAGCTCCGTGGAAAGAATGCCTCGGTGTCCGAGTCTCAGCAGAACCTGACATACTATAGTATATCCTTGACGTTTTAGATCTGGCAGCTATAGAAACAAAATCTATGGAACATCACACGTCTATTCTTAGGCTCCGTGTCGGCAGGACGAGGAAAAATGTGCCAACAGAAAGCAAAATGGGCTCAGAAATGCAAAGCAGACAGTGTAGTTTTTCTTTATGTCAACATTATTGATGATATCCTGTGGACGTGCTCCTTTTATACTGAACTGGATCCCTGCAAGGGGTGCAACACACACATACAGTATGTATATATGTAATATACATATGTATTTTTTTAACCCTTGTGTTGTCTTTACCGTCAAAATTGACGCTTTTTATCAAGATTATTAACTTTTTCTAATGTTTTGGTTTCTTTGTCAACACTTTTGACGTTTTTTTTTCAATAGTTGCCCCTTTTTTGGACGTTTGACACTAACTAACACTAAATTAGAAATGAGGAATTATTTAGACAAAAAAATAAAAGGAATGTACGTTGATGTATAATCACAAACTGGAATATGTCAACTTTTACTCAATGCTATTTTAAAACCACTTCAATATCTTTTCCAAATCTTGAAAACTTGAATAAGGCGCCTCAAAATTAATGAAAGTAGAGATTTTTACTTGCAAAAGAGTGTTGTGTGGAATCAATCATGTTAGTTTGGGGAATAAAAAAGAACATTGATGTAGGAAAATGGGTCAATTTGACCAGAAGACAATATGACGGTTAACCATTTAGATATGAAACAGGTGGCATTTTACATGAGGTTGTGGGAAAATAAAATTACACATAAGATGGGGAGGTATTTTGTTCATATCAGTGATATTTCTCTTCAAAGAGGACATTTTACTTCACGCAGGCGAGAGAGGAATATGTTTTTGTACTGCACAGCGTTCTACAGGCGTGTGTGCTGTACATCTCAGTGTGGGGCTGGGCTTGTGTCCCACTCTCTTGGCAATGCGCTGACCTTTTCTCATTAGACATAAGCACCTTGCATAATCACTGCTGACTTCTATGGACTGGCCTGTCACACTGCCTATCCGTTTGACTGGAAACCCCCCGCGAAAAAGTGCAGGCTGCCAAAAAAACACTTCTACCTCGATGACTTTCCCCTGTCATCTGCAGCAGGTTCAGAATCTATCACTTTTCACCGGGTGCACAAAAACAGGGACTTTCCAACGTCATCCTGTGCGATTTATCCTCTGCTCCTCTATCAACATTTGTCAAGTGGTAGCTATTTTCCCAGCTATCCAAATATATGCTCTGTTTGAAATATTCATTATAATAGTCCCACATTAAATCCTGTCCCTTAATGTTGTTTAATTCTGTTTCAATGAGAACTCTTAATGACCCTTCCTCCGTGGTGGAAAGTCTCACCTGCGCACTCACTTCTCCGGTGTTTTCATTTGCCCAGAGCAAGGTTATGTAAATGTTATATCACATGCAAACAAAATCGGAGTACATTTAATTTGAGTTAATGCGTCTCACAACAAAGATTGTCATGAATGTTTTATACATACTGTTAAATGCCTTGTTGATTCAAAGGAGGGATGGACAAATTAGTTCCCAGTTTGATGAAAATACACACAAATGTTTTTGTTTGACTTCACTATAGACATGCTGGTATATGTGGATAGTCTTCCTTAATTGTGTTCAGGGGTTCTTTAAAGTAATTTCCATTCAGGGAGTAATAAATGGCTACTACTAGTAGTAGTACTGCCATTTTACAACAAGCTGAGTGGGAATGCAGTCCCCACTGTATTTTATTTTGTAAGGAATAGTTTGTCATTTTTGGAAATACGCTTACCCGCTTTCTTGCCAAGAGTGAGATGAGAAGATGAACGCCGTTTGCTGCTGGTTTACTTAGCTTAGCGTAACGAATGCAAATAGGGGGACACAGTTAGCTTGGGTCTGTACCAAGGTCACAAAATCGGATCTTGTTTGTTTCATTAGTACAAACACAACTGTAAAATTGCCAATTTACAATTTTACGGGGGTCATGGAGCGGACTATTTCTTGGCCGGGACTGGTAACTTCCTGGAGTCTCCGCTGGATGTCTGGCAACTGGCCCTGACACAGATATATTAGAGACCCTGGTAGATGGATTTTGTTACCTTAGATAGAGCCACGCTGGTTATTTCCTGGTGTTTCCAGGCTTAATGCTAAGCTAAGTTAGCTAGCTTCTAGCTCTAGCTTCATACTTAGCATACACATATGAGGGTGATATCAGTCTTTTTTGAATATGTGTTTTTGTGTGTATGTATATGTGTGTAAAATGTCGAACTTTTCCTTTAAAATGTTCTTGAGCAAAATGTCCCCTTAGGAGATAATGCAGGATGTTGTAGGCTTGTGCAATTAATTTCAATTTTACTGCTCAATTTTGGCTCCTAATGATCCCAAAAACAGAATAATCGAGAAAAAATGATTATGCACATTAAGTTTTGCAAGTAAACTCTTATTTTGTCTTTTGATAAAAAAATGTTCAAACGGGAAATGTATTAAGGCGAATTTCACAGTTCTAAGTGTTTTCACTGTAGTTTAACGTTTTCCCGGTTTTGTAAATAATTGCAACATCTTTCCAAAAGTCAATAACTAATCATCATAATCATAAATGTTGGCAAAAATAATTTGAATCATGATTTTGTTTTTTTCATAATGGACCAGCCCTATAATGTTGCTTGCAAAGTCTAAGCAAAACAAATGTAGCTTTTCCTTATATTTCATGAATGCCGCGAATTAACAAATAAAAGATGTGCCAAAAATGCGACGTTCCAGGTGTAAAAGCAGCTCACCGCCTCAGTTTGGTTCGCAGGCTTGCATTGATGTCATGGGAACCGGCGATGGAGACCGCCTGGTCACGGCTGTGACTGACAGCTGGACAGCCCGGCATACAAGCTGCAAGAGAAACAAGAAACAGAAGGAGGTGCAGAGTTTAGTTTTCTGCACCAGCATCCCATTCCCATTCAGAGCACAGAGTGTGCACTGTACTGAGCAGACAGCAGATTAGGTCCCATCACACACCTCATCATTCACCAACATGCAGACTCATGTGCCTTCCACTTCTCTCCCTTATATTCCCTTTTTACTTTCTCCTTTCATCCATTTAGACTCTTTTGTTTTATACCATTTTCTCTTGGTATTAGCCTCTTTCTTTACTTCAAAGGAATAACCTCTGTGTTCTTCCTTTGTTCCCCTTCCAATGCTAAAGAAACATCTCAATAACAAAAGACACATTTGAGACCCATACCAATCCAAAACCAAGTTATTTGGCATCAATGACTTTACAACTGAACAAATAGTTGTTTGGAATATTCTGCAGTGAAAGCGCACATCTCAGATTTTGAAACACATGCATGAGCACACAGAATACAACCTCCCATGCCCTTACACTGCAGCCATGCCAGTCCTGACTCCTGGGTGCAGGGTTGCCATACGTAATACATCATGATACATAATAAGGAAATACCCTCGTTTCAGAAGTGTCCCTCAACATCCCATCTAATCCAAGAGAAAGCACTGCAGAGACAGAGGTGACCCTCGTGGCCTGTGATCAATGATTCAGTCTATTAAGTGAAGGTGCTTTGATCAGTGATTCCCAGTGACACTGGATCATTGGACGTCAGTGATCTTCAACTAATTCAGTTTTTTTTCTGAAGCTACAATTGATTCATCATTATCATTTCTTCAAAATGGTGCTAAGGAAAATGTAAGATGAGCATTCTTTTGTATGACACTCATATGGAGTCCATCCCTGCTTGGGAAACCCTCCAGGTGACAGGTTCATCCTTAGCGGGAGCGTATTATGTGCAGGGAGAGGGAAGCACTTGAACGCGCTTAGCGTGCAGGACTATGAGCGGTGACACATCCGGGGCCTGCTGCCAAGGGAAACTCAGTTATCCAGTGATGTCTAGTCCCCTCCCCCCAACACACACACAAAGCGACTTTCAACCTTTCCTCGGACCCCAAGGGAGAAGGAAAGACAAGAGGGAAGGGGTGATCAGGATGTTATTGACAGGGAAGTGGATCTACACTCTCTCAGGACCTTAGCAACAACATGATTAATTCCGACTCACTTGCATTGTTATTTTATCTTTTACATTCCAAGGTGTAGTTAAAGGACAATTCCAAATTTATACAATTTATATACGAGCTAGGATGTTGCTTTTAGAAGCTCCGAGAGTGAGTAATGGCTGGGATGTGCTAAATGGGAGCAAGACAGGTCGTAAACAGACAGAATATCTTTATTTGGAGGTTTAAAGGACGTTTACTAAAAGATATTTTAGTTTGCATTGATTTTCACATCCATATATGTATAGCTATTCCAAGTGTTCTGCCTGATTATCTGATTGCTCATGTTTCTTTTCCTTTTTAGTGATTAAGTAAGTGCAACCTTACTAACAATAATAGACACAAATCTACACATGTGTGTTATCCTTTACTTACACTTATTATGCAAATGTAATTGCTTGAATGGCAAAATTCTCATTGGTCAAGAGCCACAGGTAGGAAGTACAGTTTTTCAGTAATAAGAGCATTTAGTATCACTATAACTTCCACTTCTCTTACATTTTTTGACGTGTTCACAGGAACAAATCTTTGATTGTTTTGTTGTATTCTATAAAGTGTTTGTATTTTTCATTCTCATTGACACTTTTCTTTGCATAACCCTATCGATGACATTTATTGCTAATACATTATTGTTATTTTCAAGAGTTCCTTGTGGTTACCGTCCCATGGTCTGGATAAGGACAGCTGATGTAGGTTCAGTCTCAGCAGGCAGAAGGTAATCAGTGATGTAAATGCCCCTGATAAGCTGTAATCAGGTATCAGCTAGACGACAGCAGCGTAATGCAACTCAACAGCACCGTTATCAACGCAATCAGCTGCAGTCTGAGGCCAAATTAGAATCGACCCCTGACTATCCACTCTTTTCCTTTAAATCATCCGCGCCGTGCAGCTTTCACCTGCTCGAGCCGTTAGGGTGGGGGAAAGGTGGCTTGGCTTTTTGGGCCTCACAGAAACCGAAAAACTGAAATAGAGACAGCACAGCAGGGTGATAATTGTCATCAGAAGAAATGCAGTTATCAGTGATGCCAGATTTCCACACAGATATAGAAAGCTGAAAAGAAGCCTGTCGCAAGCTGTTTGAAATGTGATACCTCCCAACACAAATGGGACACAGTTGTTTACCTTCTTCACAACTAGACCGACTTATTTATACTATTTCGAAACCACTTCAACCGCTCTAAAACATGCTGCACGTGAAGGAGATTACAACTCTTGGTTAGCAGTAAAGCTGCAACCAAGGTTACCTCACTGCACCCCCCCCCCAAAAGCAAAACAAACACAGGGAATATAAATGTGCAATACAATGAAAAAAAAAAAAAAGCTATCAATGTAGTTTTTTTATGTTATTTTGTCATTGGAATGTTTCTAAAGTGTGAAATGAAAAAATCCACGACAATCCGAAATAATCTATTGTCCTCCTTCTGGCCATCACGGGATGCGTGCCTGGAAAACAACAGCAGGATTGTGGCTATTTTCATTTGGAACAAGCTCGGAAAGACCCTGAGGGAAACTATCCACCCCTGCCCCCCCCCCCCTTATGTCCGAACACCCAGCTCATTGCTCACGTCCCGCTGCTGACTTGGCTGTTTTCCAGTAGGGTTTGTGGCATGCTTTTAGCCCCGCTAATGTAGCTACCTATGTAGGTTAAAGACCCCCTTGCGGTCAACAAACTCACCAGTGCCAGGGAAGACATCTCAAGGTGAATTCAGTGTTCAGATCATTTACTCTCCCTTCAGAGGTGGCGGCAACAATAAATAGTACAGGAACTACACTGTCAGAGAGACGTATTTACAGATGTGATTGATTTATGATTTAGATTTTTTTTTTGCGGCACAGGACAAAGAAAATCTTGAACCATGACAAATGGTCTGAGTAAAAAGCATGTTGGGTTTTCTCCTAAGAGTAACTTTGTACATAGTAAATTTGCCCGAATTAGATCACTTTTGGCAGCTGGTCTGGCACCCTGTGTGCATCTCACTCCCAATTATTTCAAATCCCAAATAACTGTAAGCACATGTAAGAAAGCGAGTTTTGCTCCATGAAAGATGGGAAATTCTCCATCTAATCCCCTGGTCCTGTCTGCTGTCCTGAGGAATTTCCAGACCCCTTAATTCCCTAAATGAGCCTAGAAATCGATAGGAAGACTATGAGCCCTTACTTAGTCTAATTATACACATTTATCACCAATCACAGCTATGGATTTAAATAGTGACTCTGTTGTTCTGTACGGCAAAGCGACAGTTCAACTACAATCCAGTTTATCTTTAAAGCAAGACTCGGCTGTCATGTCAGGATTGGAGCAATTTGCAGTGCCGAGCATAAAGATGAGAGAAAATAACCATGAAACCAAAGGAAGAGAACAAAAAAAAATATTTCCGATCGTGTAAGACCAAGTAGAGCAGAACAGCACATTTTTTCACATGCTTAAAGCCATTCACAAGAAAATGCTTTAATCCCCGCAATTACTGTGCAGAGGCAATGTGCCAAGATCTGTCCGGACCAATCTGGAGTCAAATTATTGGGCTATAGTGATGAAAATTAACACTCCTTGGCAATATAGTTCTTTCTAATACTTAGTTGCTATGAAGTAACATTATCAAGAACACATTCTTTGTTTTAGAGCCCCAATAAAGTGAGAAATACCAATTTATACAACACTGAAGTCTATAATAAATGCTAGTGACACCATACAAGGATTCTAGCTTGTGCACTATACAATTATGATGTGTTGCTTCATATTTTCCCCAAATATATCCTTTGTCTGGACATATCTACAGACCTAGAATTTGTTTTGACAACAAGTACACTGTGACCTTGAATGAAAAAGAGCATTATACAGACATGGGAGATGAGAACATACTGGATATGGCCAATACTAAAGTAAACACAATGACATTTCCACAGTGACACCAAAGTCGGCCTGCTTCTCAATGGACAGAAAAAAATGAGCAAAGGCAGAACACTTCCCACTTGTCAGGCATTGGAGCCGTTCCCTTCCTTCTAAATCTCCTTATCTCAGCTGAGAGGCAGAGAGAAGAGGGAGAGGGACAAATGGGAAAGGACAGACAGAGCAAAGCAGACAGAGAAACAGAGACAGCACCACGTGGAGAGGAGAGAGGAGGGAGCGAGTGAAGGTAACAGTAGAGACTGCAGGTGGATGAAGTGAGACAATTACAAGGAAAGAGGGAGGTTGAAAGGATAAATGAACTTGTTATTGTCCCTGGGTACGGCTCCAATATGTATGTGTCAAAATTGCTGTATGTCAACAATTCTAATTTGCTTATTTTTTAAGCTTCGATTTGCTTTCATTCAAGTAAAAGGCATCATTGGTGGGTTTTTCTTTGTTTTTAACTGGTTTTGGTCTGGTTTGGGATGGCCGATCAACCTTCCCTTAAGCATGAAACTGTAAATATGGGCATTTGTGTTGATACAAGGACATACATGTGTAAATGTACAATTGTGTGTGTTAGCTTTAACTCACTTTTTTGTTTGTAAATGTAAGTTTGTGTTCACTGATTTTAAAAGCGTGCATACAAACTATATGAATACGACTATATCAGTGTTGAAAATTATAATTATAATGTCTGAACAGCCAGTTATATTTTTACATCGGTTGTACATTTAGCACAGAACAATGCTGCCAGATAAGAAGTCAAAATGCTAAATTCTCCCCTGTCCCCTTTGGTAAACATGACCTCTTTCATGGACCGAAAATGCCTAACAGATATTAGTGAAGACATTTTGAGGAAAAACAGCAAGAATCGCTGAGACCTCTACTCTCCTTCAAAGCCAAAGCCGTGAGAGGCAGTGAGCAATGTGTCTCTCCTGAGGGAATTATGGGAAATGAACCGTTCCAAAGGCCTAGTATATCCAACGGGACACAACTTCAGGCATCGCTGGCAAAGTGTCACAACATTGGCAGGCCCGTAAAACACTGACGCACACAAACAAAGACACACACACAAACTGTACAGACGCTACACAAAGAGCATCTGAGCTGCAGTCTTTTGGCTTGAAACATTAAAGGGATACATTTTATAAAGTTGTATAAAATATACAAAATGTATCAAATGTGAATTACTTAATTTCTTACTTTGTACTTTTTAGTGACCGGAACTGTGACTCAGCGTAAATTCTTTCACAAAGACGTACCTATTAATCGATGCACTCCTAAATCAAGTCAGCTGTTATCCTAAGAAATGTATATTTTATCCTGCTGTGTATAACTGTCACATATCTGCAACTAGTCTCTCTTGATTGAAATGTATCTTCAGGAAGACCTCAATCTTAATCAATCTAAGTCAATGCTCTAACTCGGATCAGCTGTTGGAGGCGTTCACCTTCCTGCTTAACCAATCAGAATTGTCACACAATGGCAAGGGCCAATCACAGAGTCACAACCCTGCTTTAAAAAGTCTGTTTCTCCCTTTGCTATCAGCTCCCCTACGCCAGCTGACCGGTCCAGAGCCTCCTTTGGTCTGGTCTTGGTGCTCCTTTGTCGCAACCACTTGTGTCTAGAATCCATCGGGGGGGGGGTCTAGTTCTCTACACCTATATATAGATGTACTAAAGATTTGTATAGTACATTTTATTTGACCTGTCCAGTAAATGTTATTTGGATATCTGCAAACACGTCTCTCCTGATTGAACTGATGGTGGTAGGAGTTACTGCTCAATATCTGACTAAAGATGCTGAGATGGAAACATTTTGCATGCACAGGGAACACATGGCTTTAAACATCCTACACTCAGCTGATCAGATGATGACGTTTTCCGGTTTCTCTCCTTGCCTTTGCCTTGCGTCGGTACACTGTTGCCATGGGAGATGTTTATGTAAGCCATGCCTAATCCTGTTAACTGTTACTGCGGATGCTGAGCAGCAGAAGCGTTCAGCAATGCTGCACTGCAAAACATGTCTAGCTTAAGTCCTTTCATTGAGTGCTGAGTTCTGTTTTTTAAACAATTGAAAAAAGGGAAATGGGATAATTTTAGGCTTTAACTGGGGACAGGAGAGAAAGTGGTGTCTATACATTTACATTTTTGAATGATTTTTGACATAAACAGCTTCATTAAATAAATCCAGTCATAGACTCATTTGAGTGTCCAAGCCAGATGTTGGTTCCATGTTTCAGATTTTGGTGAAGATCATAACAAAATAAAAAAAATCACATCTTGTTTAAATAGAAATTGGGACACATAACGTTGCAGCGTGAACTTAAGCTCTGGTCTATACACAGATAGTGTCTCTTTGGAAATATCCCCTATTGTCCTCCATTATATTTTTGCACACAAAAAAGGGCCACACATTTGAAAAGACAGACCTTCTGGATATTTCTAAAACTAGTGACCTAGAGTACTAATGATTCAAGATCACAACCAGGAGAAACAATGAGAAGAGTCAGGTTATAACTCATGCAAAGCTGAGCAGGACCCTATGATGCAGCATTCTCACCTCATTGTCTACTGGAGCTTTGTTTCAGGACTATCTAAAGCGTCATGAAACATAAACCTCACCTTCACCCCTGTCATGAAAATACAACCTTTAAATACATTTTGATGATTTTAAATTATGTAATAGTACGTATTCCACCATCTTCTGTAGGAAAGGAATAACAAGGGAGAAGCCTAATTATCCCGATTACAAAGCAGAGAGTGTAAACGAGTCATGAAAAAGAGGATTATGCAGACATGAATGAAGAGAGAGTGGGAAAGCAACAGAGGAATGGGAGAGCTCATGGAAAAACAGACATGGAGGATGAGAAGTTGTAGTCTATACGCCTCCCAAAGAAGATTGGGCAGGGAACCTATGCATCGCTGGTCTCCTCCCCCCATCTATTCCCTGCTCCATTAGCTTTATTACAGTCTCTTGGCTGAGGAATCAGGCTATTGTACAGCTACTTGATCATCAAGGTCAACAAAAGATCCATTGAGGCTTCAAAACTGTTCTGCAGTGAGCTTTGGGATTTTCCTATGGCCATTGGTGGCCTCATCCGAGGGACCACAATGACTATATGTTGTAAAATAGGAATAAAAACTATTCACTGCAAAAGAATCCATTGCAATTGATTCAGAGTGAGGTAGATTTTAGCCACTCGGTGTCAGTCGGTCATTCAAACTCTCTGGTCCAGGCTGAAAAACCTCAACAAATATTGGATACATATTTCCATAAAAGACTAAGGTTTTGACTTTTCCCTGAATTTTCATCCAACACCACCAGCACTAAACAAAAGACACTCTAATTAGCTTCCGCTGTTACAGTTTTTGCCAATTTCTTACACACCACGCACAGCGTCAGCTTCACACTTTTTATAAAACAATACACAGTGATTTGCAAAACATTAAACACACGTGTACACATTAGACACAGAAGTATATCATGATGTCACTTCCTTGCAATTCCAAAGCACTGCCTGTCAAATGATCCCACCTATGAGCCAATCTGTGAGCCATCAGGTGCGTAAACACATGATCGCTTAGTTGTAGACACACCAATTAGGTTTAAGCACTGTAAAAAGCAGCAGGTAAGTCTAGTATTTTCTTTACTGTTTTTTCAGATCTTTTTTGTGTGTTTGTTGTTGTTTTTTTACCGTAATTGTAACCTGTAATGGACACAGTATTTTAAGTTTGTCTGTTGTTTGCTGAGCTAACCGTGTTATACACTCTACTGTAGTAGCTGTATGAAAACTGGGACATGTTTCGTTAAGATTCTCCATGTTGACATGTTAACTGATTTGGGAATATGGAGAGAAATCTTTTCCTTAGTCTGCAGCATTGGTCTTGTGCAGTGTTTGGTGAAATTGTGTATATTTGGATATTCTCTGTGTAGGTCATTGACAGTACTCAAATCACTAAGACGTAGAATTGCTAAAAGTCTTTTTAGGTTAGCAACAGCAGTGTGTAACTGGGTCAAACAGAATTAAGTCAGACGAAAACGTGTGTTTCATATAGTAACAAAATATGTTTTTAAAAATAAATGTGTAGTTTTTGCAGGAGTGTTTCATTTTGCAAAGGGTCTGAGGTGTTCTGCTGATAAGGTGTGTAGTTGTGCTAATTGTGTGTAGTGTTTTGAAAAACCTGTCCCTGTTTTCAAAAGAGTGCTTAAGCAATTGAAAAAAACTGTAATTAATAAATGTTTGCATGCTAACATGCTAACCTAAGGTGGTAAACATGGTGAACATTAGACCCGCTAGCATTGTCATTGTATGCAAGTTTGCGTGCTGCATTAGAATTTAGCTCAAAACGCTGCTTCGCCAAAACGTACAGTTTCACAGAGCTACAAGCGTTAATGTGGACTCTTTGTCATATTATACATCTGCTTCCAAATCGGTATAGTACATAGTAACAGTACACAGTCGAGGTTGATTAGCTGATGGCAGCCATGATTTTTTCCCAAACAATTAAGCATATATGTCTCAGCATTTGTAATTTTTCAATTACAGAAGATATTAAAAAGGTACTACAGCAGTTTTGCATTGTTAATCCATTTGTGGAAACAGATCAAAACAGAATTAGCAAAATCGTGAGGGGAAAGCTGTAAAAACACCTGATCCCAGGGTTGTAGACCACCAAAGGCCAGAGTGTATTAAGACCAAGTCAAGACCAAGATTTTGTGGAGTTGAGACAAGATCAAGACCAAGGCAGGGCAAGACCGAGTCAAGACCAAGACCAAGACCAGAGCCAGATGGCCAGCGCTTCTCCTGTCTCCCGCATTCACTTTCTTGGGAGTGCTTGTTAAGGGGCGGGGAAGAGGGGGTTAACTGTACCAAATTTTGAATGAGAAATTAGTCAAGTTATTGGTTGCATTTGAAGCCGGAAGTTCTACATCCAATCGCAGTAATGAGGAAGTCACATGAAATTAGACAATGCAGAGCCAATTTAGTGATTTACAGTACCTGCAGTTGTGGTCTTGATCACCCTTTATCCGAGACTGAGTAAAAATGCTGTAGAAAGTGGTCTTGAGACCAATTTTAAGACCGAGACTGATCTTGAGTACTACAACATTGCCACATCCTACACTTCCAATACTGCTAATCAAGTCTTTGTTAGAGCCTCCCTCCCTGATAAACACCCACATTTTTCTCCAAGCCCTGATGACATTAATTCTTTCTATAGAAAGTTCCTCCACAGATACAGTATGATGAATGTGATAGTTAAATTCTGAGGACTCCCGCTTATAACCTCTCTCAAAGACACATACATACACACACCTCACCGCCCTCCTCAGCTCCTGTTACTGCCCTCTGCCAGCACTGCACAGCAGCCAGGGGCTTTAGCCCAATAAACACGGTGTTGTTCTACTCATGGCGTCATCATCGCTCTGATGCATCTGCTGATCACAGCGCGCAGAGGAGCTTTAAAACACAAGCTCCGCCGGTCACCAGGGGAACATAGGGCCTGAGCCTCATCACAAACCTTCCGTTCGTAACCTGCTTATACCTCCTGTCCTGCTGGACTTTGTGTGAGAAGAGAAAGAAGCAAAAATCCTAAAGGCATTCATGTAGATGTCAATTAGCACACATATCATAGATGAACAGAGCCATTGCGATTCAAAATGACAATATCATGAGCAGAGTATACTGCTATTACACATGGTATGGGCTGAAGAACACTGCAGGACCGCATATTGAACGCTCTGCGCCATAAAAAGCAAAACTCAGGATAAATCGCGTCCGAATGCCCTCAGCTTGGAGGGGGGGGGGAAATCTCCCTGGTTCAGCACGGCCAACATTTTCCAATTTGCTGTGCAAATGAAAATGCATACAGTATATGGACAAGCAGTTGTGTTTCTGATGAGAGCCAATGTGAAAAGGACCGCCAGGCCAGCACAGCACGGCAGCTTAGTCATGTATGACATTTTTAATCGTAGAGGTCCTTGGTCCTCCGTGGGCCAACTTGGCTGCTGACATCTGCCTAGTGTCTGATTTAACACTGACAGACTGGCTGTCCTGGTATTTCTATCCCGATGCCAGGAACCAGGGGCGCAAAACAAGGTTTAAATGTTACAGCAAGCTCATTAGAGGAGAGAACCAGCAGCAGTGCACCACCATTTTTGTGCCAGCTCGGCAGTCGCAAGAGTGGAGTGGTGAAGTTTAGATGGAAGCCGTGCCATGAGACGGCAGGAGCTTGGATCAGAGACTCAAACATGGACATGCAGAAAACTTTAACGAATGCAAACACGTCTTTTTTTTACTTTTTAAATGATATGCCACGTGACCGGTCGCCATGTGACCTGCCAGAGGTTGCCGTAGTTTATGTAGGATATCACATGCATTGGTGTGTATACGATATACGGACCAATAGCCAATAACAACTCATAGTGTCATTTTGAGCACCGTGATTTCAGGGACTTGCGGTTGTACTGTACTATGAGTTTACCAGATCATAAAGAAATGTCACAAAGCACTTGTGATCCAATTTCAAGAGCTGCCCAATTCTTTTTAGTACAGCTTGTTGGCAAATTTTCATCTGACACAATTTTCTCAAACAGTGAAAATAACTTACAACATTTTATCTAACCACATGCGACTGTGGTGTAAATGTCATTAAACAAAGCTGTCAGTGTACGCCATGATGATGATGATGATGATGATGATGATCATGGAGGACTAGCTGGATCAGAGCAGCATGGAAGCCAAACGTGTTATGTTACATACATCCCAGGCTAATTTATTATAAGTGTCATCTATTTACCCACATATCTTCCACACAGGAAAACCTCTTTTCTGTTGGGAGTAGCGTTTGTGGGGAATCCACTCAGGACAATTCTGTGGTGTGGAGTGCATTTCTTTCAAAAGGGAAGGGAAACCTGATTAGATTTGATTGGACCATGACTGATTTCTGGACTTTTACAGCGACTGATGCGTTCTTCTGAATCCCACTTTTTCAGCCATCATGTTCAAAGCTGCTAAAAAAATGTATTCCCTTTTATTGTTTTTGAGCAGGGTGACATTCAAATACATCCACAATCATCCAGTATCTCTATGCAAGTCTCAAAATAGTTATAGCAGTATGTTTTTTGTAATGCAATCAGCATATGTGCTTTCCTGTGCATTATTGAGGGCAAATAAATATGATACAGTCGTAGCACAGTGTTGCATTTTGGTACTTCAAGAAATCATGCACATTCAGTATGACCCACAAACTGCTAATAAAATGTGTCATTGTCTAATATGCGGTTCTCACCTTTTATCACTCATGGATAAACACAAATACACACACGCAAATACGCACAACATACAGATTCTGTGCAGATGGGCAGCAGCGGCTCTGTGTTTTCAGGCCTGCTGAAGGCTGTGACATCGTATAGTTGAAGAGTCTGTGATATGAGGTGTGACCTGAGCGTGTAGAGGGTAAACGAAGGGACTCCCCGGGGGGGCCAGTTGTTCTCTGCAGCCCTCTTTTAGAGTTCAGACAAGTCCCATGATGCTGAGAGATTAATGAAGCTGCACTGACACTGTGATCCCTACAGGATACACACACACACACACAGTCACAAGCATGCACTATTCATTTCCCCTTATGACAGTTTTCATGTACCGGCACTGATATGAGCTTTAAACGATTCAGGTACACACGAGGGTGGTGCTCACAACAAACCTGCGCTCAAGACCTTCTCGATGTGATTATCTCAGACTATCTCAGAGTTTTCCCTCATGTCTTTTCGTCCCATCAGAAACGCTTGCTTCTAAAACTTAAAAAAAAGGTAATACCTAACGCAGCTTTTAAATGGCACGTTCCCTGTCAGTTAGCATTAGCTGGTGAATAACGCTCAGTGATTCATCATCCTCAGGATGTGAGTGTTCATCTAAAACGCTCAGAAGAAACAGGCCTGACCCATCCTCTGGTCTGACAGTGATTCAAGCAAGCTGCACCAGAGCTTGGGAGAGTCAAGAGGATGTCGCATTAAAACATTAACTAATCTAACACCTGCAGTCAGGCCCAGTGGTTTGCAAACTGCAGCAGTGCCTCTCTGTGGTCACAAATGGGTACTATCCAGCTAACGCTTGGCTTGGATCAGCTGTAAAACAAAGGAAAAGAAAGGAAAATAATTCCCCAAGGATGTACTTTAAAGTATTTCAGGTTATGAAAAGAGGAAACAAAATATTTTGGACCAACAAGTAAAGCTGAACACTTTTGCTATGGCGGGTATGTTTGACATGCCCCCTACAGTAAATGTAGGAGTACAATAGGTGGGATTGTAGTAACACATATGTAAGTTATGTGCAATTACAGATGTTCTAGGGTATTAGGTATACAAATATATCTTCAGTTAGTCAGCACAAAAGCATAGCCCTCACATAAGAAATGGTAACTCCTATGTACAATCGTGTCTGTATGACTGTTTTCACTGAAAACACTTTTTAAATAAAAGTAATCTGTTGCAGAGGGAGAGAAAACAGGTCGACATTCTCACTTCCATCAATCCAGGGAGTTAATACCACGATGAATTCCTATGTGTGTAGATGGACAAAAGTCACCTTGGTATCTAGGGGCTTGAGAAAATATTAAGAACATGTTTTTTTTTTTGCGTTTGCTGCTGCTTAACAGAAAAAGAAAAGAGAAAACACTTAACCTTGGAAAGCATAATTGAGATCACAGAGAAGATACATCAGCTGGTTGGGCTGGTGGCATGGCAACCGGTTGCTGGAACACGCTGATCAATCTGATGAGATGTGTGGGTATAATTCAGTTTTACACCTCTTGGTATCACTGTGAAAGCTCTCCCCATGGAGAGACAATTTATTATTATTCCTGTCCATTTTTAATCACCAAAGTCATTCCCAATTTAATAGTTGAAGATTTGAGTTGCAGGGCTATTCTTTTACACTTACCTTATTTTAAATCAGTCTTGTTTTTTTTGTTTTTTTTCAAAGTTGTGACTGAAAAATGAAAACCTGTACAAACTATAAAGTAGATCCAACAAATATGTCTATGTATGTACATGTACCTATATTAAAGAACACTACATTTAGATATCTGAAAAAGTATTAATGTCTATTAACCTGACACCTAACATTGACAAAAAAAAAGTTGGTTAAAAATGTTACAAAAGCTATACAAATCTTCTAGATTATCACACTTGGTAGCCATATAGTCCAAATAAAACACATTAAGTCACCTCATGTTGACAAGAAAATGTCTATTAACACATTTGTAAATGTATCTACAAAAACATCGTCATGATAGACCATTCCACACATCTTAATATATGCATGGCTGATGACACTACTAAGGCTAATTGTGCTACATTAGCATGTACAAATGTGTCCATTGATGGCATGTTTGTGGTTATTGGAGCAGTGTTTGGTCCTGCTAAAGGACTGAAAGTATTCATGGGTTTAAGACTATTCACAGTCCTCAGGAATATAAAGGGGAAACATAACCAGGTAGAGGAGGAGGTGGAGTTGCACCGTTCTCCCGTGACACTTGCTTTTTGAGCTCAACCTGCCCCGTTTGCTCTCCTATCCCATCCCTCTTTCTGCTGAAACACCTCCACCTCTGCCCCGATTATAGACGGGTATTTCAAAGAGGTGGAGTCGTTTAATCCGCGGGTTACGGATCAGATGGAAAGCTTTGACGCTCAAAGGTATGATTATTAGCATGTCACTGTGGAAGTGACTGTCAAGCAGGAGGATGCTTTTCTCTTCCTCATCACAAGAAGGATAAAAAAAATATATTTTCAGTGCCAGCTGCAGTAACTGTATTTGTATAACGCCTCAAAGACTACTTACAGGGCTTGTACATGGTACAGGAAGCATTCACACACAGACATACTGTACACTGTGGCTGAGGCTGCCGTACAAGGTGCCACCTGCTCATTAGATATACATTCACACACATTTACACACCGAAGGCACTGCATCTGGAGCAATTTGGGGTTCAGTGTCTTGCCCAAGGACAAGTAGAAGCCCACAGTGTAGATGGCTGTGGTTACTACACTTAGGTGCCATGCTCGTCTTAAGAGCTGCATGATGTGTGCACTCTTCACAGAAGCAGGTGGACAATATGCAAAATGTGGGTATGACAGATGAGGGAACCAAACACCGGCACACCTTCTTCCCGGGAACATGTGATGTGTTCCTTGATGGTAAACGCATTGCACAGGAGCCCACTGGTTGGCTGTTGGAAGCCACACTGAATGTGGCTCAGCACTGACCCTCCATGAAGGCTCCCTGTCCCACTGACCAGCCAAATGAGTCTCTAATGTAAACATTGCAGATATGGATCCTCCTGAGGTATGCCATGACAAATAAATATGTAGCATTATAAAGCCATTAGAGCCAGAGTCAGGAAAAACAAACAAACTGCGTAATAGACAGAACTGTGCTCTGCACCAGCATACCTGAGTTTGCTTACGCACTATAGAAGCCGATGCAACCAAAGCACTTGCAAAACTAATATTTCTTAGAAGAATGTATTGTGGTTGCCACAGTAGCAGCTTAAATCTCACAGTCAGAAAAAAAGAGAAATACATTTGCTGTTGACGAAAAAAGGATCCAGCTAAGAAACACAAGCAAAATTCAAAAAATAACTGTAAAACTAAAGTTAACAAGTCAGTGTTACGTAGTGTTGAAAACGTCAAAAAAGTGACATTCAAAAAAGCATCAAAATTGTTTAAAATAAAAGGACAACAACATAAAACTTTTTTTTTTTTTTACGATAAAAAGCGCCACCAAAAGTGTTGATTTTCAATTTTGACGGGAAGAAAACACAAGGGTTAAACCAGATTTGAATAACACTGAGGTATGTGTCTTTATTGTACACTACCTGCCAAGCGCCAAACAGCGGGCAGACACAGCTAGTGAACACAGTGGGGCA
This sequence comes from Etheostoma cragini, assembly GCF_013103735.1. Classification (NCBI taxonomy): domain Eukaryota; kingdom Metazoa; phylum Chordata; class Actinopteri; order Perciformes; family Percidae; genus Etheostoma; species Etheostoma cragini. Next base: position 8,172,759 of record NC_048430.1, read on the forward strand.
TTTAGCAGCTACAGAGCCAGATATTTCCGAGTTGGTAGACCAACAAAAGAGCTAAAAGAGACAGAATATTGGACTTACTGTATATTCATCAACAAAAGCACAACTCTAAATGAATCATGTAGCTCAATAACTGCTGAATGAGTCAATAAGCAGCTGTTTGCTAACAAGTTCACCTATAATAAAAGGGACTGGTAATATGTTGTGTTGTATTGGTGCACAAATGTAATTGACGTTCTCACTGTACTAAATATGCCAATTCTATTCATTTACTTCACTTTTGGATCAAACTTTTAATGTAGTGAACATTTTTGATGGCATTTCTGTCTTGATGAGTAGCTTCTTCATGCTTTAAGGAAATTAGTGAATAATGGAAGCATTTTCAATTGAACTATACAAAGGGTATTACTTTAAACACACACTGCCAGTCCCTTTGACAAGGTTTCGTGGCACTGCGTCTGGAAACACTTTTGCAGCCAAGTCTGATCTGCTGCTCATTTGAACTGATCACAAATTAAAGTGAAGGGTGATAAATGAGAAGGATATATGCACTACAGTCCCAACAGCTGTTTTGGGACTGCTCCTTCCAGGAAAACTAGGCAAAAAATTATCTGGATTCTGGGACAAACTGTGCAATTTTCACGGTCAAATAGTTCATGAACCTGTGGGTACCATGTGGGCATTTTGAATAACAGAGGCTCTAGGGGCTTTAGCTTGAAAAATCAACCATCTAGTGCCTCCATGGGGCCAGCAGCCAGACTGGAAGCAGCACATCCAAACCGGGCTCCTGGTCACATTTTCATCTCAGGAGTAAGGAAAAGGGGAAATATTTTTACATCTTATATCTGTCCACTTACCATTCTCCTCGTGTAGAATTCTCATTGGAGAAGTTAGTGTGTGCAAAAGAGCTCTCAGCAGAAACAGCTTTAATAGTTAAAAATTGAAATCATGAATAGATAGCGCTGAGATCTGGTACACCAAGACATTAGTATGTCTTCCACATTCGCTATGGGTCTTTGTCTCTCCAATAGTTTCTATTAATCCATATTTTTTTCCTTTTCTACAAAATAAAGAAGCAAAAAGCCAATGTTTTTTCTCCTAAAGCAGTGCCTTACAGAAATGATGCTCTCATATAATAGTCATAACTAATTGTTGCTGCCATCTTGGTTATTTTTTTTTCATTCCTCTTTCAAACATCTTCTTTTAACAGAGATCTCACAGCTGCTGCACACAAAAACCACCACAACACACTGTCCCATGAGAGCACCCTCAACTTTAACCAGCGACTGAAATTTATTTGAATTAAATAAAGTCTCGTACATTTCACAGCTATAGGGGCCTACATAGTAAGCAAAACGAAGTCTACTCTTTGTCCATGTGTAGAACTACACCACAGGGTAGTTCGAGACAGTCTGTCATTGGGGGAATGAAGGTGAGTGGGACACGGCTGGTGGAGAGAAGAGGGCCAACGCCTCAGAACATCAGCTGGATGATGTAAAAAATAGAAGATGAGGTCCTCGGTGTGTGTGACTACAGGAGGCATTTTCATGCGGATTCCTTCCAAAGTATCACATCCGTTTGACAATTAATGTGCAAAACATTTCTTAAATGATCATGCTTTAAAGGCAGATAGCTGAAGTTCTTTGTGATGGACACACTGAAAGACTGGATTCATTATACTTTGGAGATATTGGATGGTAAACTTCTGCTCTTTTGTTCCTAGCCAAAGTCGACATTTAACAATTTGTAATTGCTGTTACTGATATGGTTAATCTACTTTGGAAATGTCTCTTGGCGAATACTGTCTTGACTTCTTGAACGTGGCATCACACCCTGTAGTTTAACTCTAAGTCCGTGGCACCCCCCGGTCGCAGACTTAGGACAGCACAGCGTGGGTGTTCTTGATCCCGACCAGGTTGTCCACGCTGACGGACCTCCTCATGGCCGATTTACACAGGTCCTTGTACTTATCCTCGCACAGCCTGGAGATGGCCTGGAGACAAAATTGTAAGCACAGAACTGTTAATACCTAACCACCGCTACAGAGAAGAGATGACAGGTCGTTCACATGCAGTGTGAATGCGGCCCCGGACGTACTCACCTCCAGCTTTTGAGCCCGCTTGTTGTTCAGCGGCTCTAGAGGGAAGCTGAGGTTGTTTTCGTCGGCCAGCGAGCGCAGGTCAAAGTAATACTTGGCGTAGACGCTGGCTGGGACGTTGATGTTGAACTGGAGCAGCTCCAGGAAGTGACGCTCCATCTCGTTCCTGTGGAAAACGGGACAAAGCAGACAGTCTTTCAAAGATTCCACATTTTTATGGAAAAACCTAATTGGTCTGATCAGGGTAAACGCCAATTTATGCTTTGGAGTTAAATTGACGCCGTGGGTACAAACGTCAGCACATGGAGTAAACTACGCTACGTGCACGTCTCAATTCCCATCTTTGTCACTGGTTTTGACGTTTTCAACAATACGTAACACTAACTTAAGGAATTATTTAGGAGGAAAATGAAAGAAAAGTATGTCAATGGATAATCACAGACTGGAATATGTAAACTTTTACTCAATACTATTTCCAAAACTTCAATTTGTTTTTGAAATGCTATAAAATTGAATAAGACGCCCCAAAATGAATGAAAGTAGAGATTTGTACTTGCCAAAGAGCGTTGTGTGGAATCAGTCATGGTATTTTGGGGAATTACAATTGGGTAGTTAAAAGATCATGGATACAGGAAAACAGGTCAATCTGACCCAAAGACAACATGAGGGTTAACTACACAACCGCAACAACTGTGTACGTCTAATTGGTCGTGGCTTGGTAGCGTTGCATTTCCCGCTATTAATTTCCTTAAACTTCTCCATAAACAACATGAAATCAAGGAAATGGTTAACTTCTCTTGCTTTCCGTTTATGGTCAGAAAAGCTCTCCGCAGAAGCCTAAATCTCGCCTAAGTTACAACATTGGGTTGGAACGGGTTACTCAATTATTTTGCTTCCATGAACAGTAATTTCACGGATGAACGGTAACGCTCACATGTCCTCCACCGTGATGTCTTTGAGGATCTGGCAGTAGTCGACGTTCCACACAGCCTGGTCGTCCCAGACCTTGGAGGCCAGCAGGATGGCACCGAGAACAATCCGCTTCCAGTTGCATGGACAGATGTCCATCTCCGCATACGTCAACAGCCTTTCCAGATATACCTGACACGGCACAGGACACTGTGGTTCACACACAGACACACACCAGTGACAGGTAGGAGGTAAGAAGGTCTGGATCTGTGGTTGTTGACTTACCAGAGTGACGATGGCGCACTCTGCAGTGAGCTGTGCCGAGCTGAAGAGCGTCCGTATGAAACGGTAGATGAGTTTGTGTTCCGGGTCGACCACAGAGTAGTCGTCTGGAACCTTGTCCCGCTGCGGGGCAGAGGGTTATCGTCATTGGTCAGTCGGGACACGGAGTGAACAGTAAATATCGCTGCGTGCAATCAAAGGCCTCAACTCACCGTCAGAGGGTGCTTCTTCTCATCAAATATATCCAGCGAGCGGTTGGAATCTCTGCAGGGCCAGAACAGGACGGAGCCAGTGTTAAATGTGCATATTATGGGATTTTTCTCCTATAGAACAAAATGACCATCACTTATTTGTGGAGGTGTAATAGTGTTTGGTGTTCTCACTTCAAGCTGAAACTATGTGGAATTTCAACTCTATGGTGAACACGACAAGCAAGACCTAAACAACCACTAGTTAGCAAAGTGATCGATCTATCTATCTATCTATCTATCTATCTATCCATCCATCCATCCATCCATCCATCTATGGTCTCTACAGTATCCATCTATCTATCTATCTACGGTATAGTGCATGTATAGGTCCTGAGCATGTGTGTGTATTGCAGGCCTGTGTGTGAGTACTAACAAAAAGTGTGTACACAGAGTGTAGTGCAGTAATTTCCCCATTGGGGACTAATAAACAAATTATCTATCTATCTATCTTATCTACAGTATCTATCCATCTATCTACGGTATCTATTTATCTATCTAGCTATCTATGCTATCCATAGTAGCTATCTATCTACGGGATCTACAGTATCTATCCATCTATCCATCTATCTATCTATGGTATCCATAGTACCTATCTATCTATCTATCTATGGATCTATCTATCTACGGTATCTATCTATGGTATCTACCTATCTATCTATCTACAGTATCCATCTATCTACGTATCTATCTATCTAACAACGGTATCTATCTATCTATCTACGTACCTATCTATGGTATCTATCTATCTATGGTATCTATCGATATATGTATCCATCCATCCATCCATCTATCTACGGTATCTATCTACGTACCTATCTATGGTATCTATCTATATATGGCATCTATCTATCTGTCTATCTATCCATCCATCTATCTGTCTGTCTGTCTGTCTGTCTACGGTGCCTTCCTACCTACCAACCTACCTACCAGCAGAAAGAAGTTTCTATTGTGACAACTGACTTCCATAAACCCAAAACAACCCCTAAACTAGTTTTACTTTGTTCCCTAATTAAATACCTAAGTACTGGGCACAAGGAACCAGTACACCAACCCCTGTAAGAGGTGAAACTATGACAACATTTCAAACTTGTCCTACCTGTTCTTTATGTGATAGTATATGGCCAATGCGACGCTGGAACAAAGAGAAACCGACACAGACAAACAGTGAACCACTGGGCGGGATTTTGTATCCTTTTGCACCAAAAAAAAAAGATCCTGTCTTCCTTTATGTGGAGTTTTACGGGCGGATACAAAGATCACGTGCGTTGCGACAACGTAGGAGAACATCTTGATGCATGCAGTCCAAAAAAATGCTTTTTCGGTTTGTCAGCACTCATAACTGAAAGCATGGGTCACTGCTAACTACGGGTGAAGGACAAATGCCTTAAGTCTTTGCTCGTCACTGACCATGAAAATCAAATGGAAAATGAAATGTTAAACTATTCCTGTGAAGATAAGAAGAAGGCGGACGGGAAGTCAATTACCATTTGATCGTGCTCTTGAGGTTGGGCTGGCTGACGGTGCTATCATCGATGAATATTGTTGAGCAGGAACTGTACTTCTTGGTCAGCAGGCCTGGGGACATCTGCTGGAGGAGATGAAAATACACATGACCGGAAAGGTCAGAATTTCAACCTTAAACATTTACGATAAGCTATTGGCCTTTCTGGGTCCAATTTGTTATGTGTGAGTGTATCCCTCACAATTTCACTGACTGAAAAAGTCACTCTGTCATGTTAAATAAAGTCAAAACGGCATCAAGTTCACATGAAGACCAGTACTGAAAGAAGCATTCCCATCCTTTACTTCAAAGTACTAAAACCACACTTTAAAAATTAGGGTTCGACCCACACTGTTCTTTTTTAAGTTGGCACCGATACCAATTATCAACAGAAATGCATTTCCAGTGAAAATGAGAATCTTTAAGTCAAAATTAAGATGAATTAAAAGAATTAAAATTGGAATGTTACATACTCCAACACAAAACTTTGTTTTAATGCTTTAAGCAATTAAATGAATCATAAATGAGAAACTTTCAACACAACACAGTAAATGATAGTCAGATAGTGTTTTGTGTGGGGGGGGGGGCATTAAGTCAGACGTTGACTGATACCAAAGCCTTTGGACTTTTTTTACTTTGTAAACCTATTACATGCACACAAAAAAATATAACATATTTAAGGAACGGAAAAAAGCCAATTAGCATAATATGAGCACTTTAAGTAACAGTATGTAAAATAGCATCAGGAAAGTGTACTTAACATATTAAAAGTAAAAGTACTGAATGCAGAAAAATCCTCACATGTAAGGAACGATCAAAATATTTCTGTCAATCAACTAAGTGTTACTCGGCTAAACCTTTCAACTGGACATGTGGCCCATTACATTGTTGGGTAGTTTAATTTATACTAAAAACATTTTATATAAACTACATGCGTTCCGTGTGCAAAAATCTTAATTTGTAAAAGGAACTTAGGCTCAGGGGTAGAGCGGTCCCATGCCAATCGGAAGGTTGGGGTTTGATCCTTGGCTCTGCAGTCCAGTGTCCAGGTGTACTTGGGAAAAAACACTGAACCCTGATCTGCCCCCGATGCTGAGTCATCAGAGTGTAAATGTGTGTGAGTGTGTATCGGAGGAGCAGGTGGCACCTTGTAAGGCAGCCTTGGCCACAATGTATGAATGTGTGTGAATGGTTCCTGTACTATGTGAAAGCACTCCGAGTAGCCATTAAGACTAGAAAAGCACTATATAAGAACAGTACATTTACAACTAGTGAACTAGTGTCAGATTAATGTAGTGGAGTGAAAAATACACTTTTCTCCTCTAAAATGTAGTGGAGTACAAGTAGAAAGTGTCAGAAAAAGTACCTCAAATGTGTACTTAAGTCCAACACCTGTATAAATGTAATTAATTACATTCCTCCACTGATGAAGAGCTGTCACTTACGTGATTCAAGTAGTAGCTTTTCCTTTTCTCACGCACTGGAATGGGGAGAAGGAAGGCAGAGAGTTTAGGAGATTTAGAGGAATGGAAAGAAAACCGTATGGTGGCATCTTCAGTAGATAAATACTGACCGTCTGTCTGCGACTTGTTGAGGAAGAGGGTGCTGGCCCTGGGGTGGTCTGAAGGGTTGGCCTCTTGGGCCAGCTCTGTAAGATACAAGTATGGAGGTGATCACACTGCATTATAATGGGTCTGCGCAAAGACTCTCCATAATTGATTCGATCTTGCTAGAGGGCATTTAATCCAAAGTCTCCAGAAATAACAGCCACATTAATCATCAGCACCCACCGTCGGGGAGCTCCCTGTCGCTGATGTGCTGCAGGTAGGTCCCAGTGTCCTCGCTCACTTCCTCGGTGGTGGTGATGGGACATTCCTCCAGCTCCACCTCTCTCCTGTGGATCTTGGGACTCTCTCCGGGAGAGATGCAGCAAGACACCGAACCTCCCATTGTTGACCTACAACAGCGCTGCTACACCCAGCACTGGTTCCCATACAACCCCGGAAGGAGCACCCACTAGCTGGTCTAACTGACAACACTGGGCCCCGGGCGTCTGCAACTCACGCAAAGTTGAATCTAAATCTTCTAAGTGGCAGTTAATGACGATAACACCACAGTCAGTTTGACTCTGGTTTCAGATAAAACGTAAATGTAAATCTTTCAAATGTTAGTTTAGCATATTAGTGAGAAAGCCTGCTTCAGAGTACAATGGGACCTATGTAATGACTGTGGGTGTCTGCGGTATGTGCTGGGCGGCTGACATATTCAGGGCGTGTGCGCAGCATAGCACTGATACACTTTAATATGAATAACATTCGTGGACTAAATAGTTTTTGGACGGTGAATAACTAATATCATCTCATTTTAGCGAATAGAGGCTAACAACAACGCAGAGTCACATACTCCTCTAGCTCCTTCCATGGCTAGCAGGCTAACGCTAGCTTCCGCACCTCAATCCATTCTTGGCTTTCCAGCAGCATGGATCAATCCATTTTCACTGCGGTTGACGTCGCTGTCACAATTAAAGGTTTTTCTCCAGGACTGCCGTACAAATTCCCTAAATAGAAACAACCTAAGCGATAACTAAGGGAACGGAAAGGTTGCGGGTACTGGAATTTTAGGAAAGGTGGCCAACGATAGCTTCCATATCTTCGGATTTGCAGGAGACACGTCTAGGATGTCAAAATCCACCGAAGCAATGAAGTTCATATGCAATTTCCGGTTTCTGCTTTTCAAACTAAAAGTTTTCATCATAGTTTTTAAGAGACGGGTTTCATTGAATTTTAGCCTACAGTAGAATGTGTAATGAATGTATGATAACATTTTAGTGGAATAACTCATTATATGTACATTACAACAAATAAAACATATTGACTACTCTAAATGACAGTAATATTGTCATCATTAACATTATTGTCTAGCTGCAGTTTTACACTTTTTTTATTTAGCTGACGCTTTTATCCAATAATGAATTCACATATTAAAAAATCAACAATTCTTCAACAACTTTTCTCTTTGTTTTTCGAACAGGTTTGTGTTTTTTTAGTTCAAACTTACACAATTAAAAGATAAACCTAGAGCCAATAATGCATCTGCTTTTATTTTGAGAACAGGAGTGCAAATGAAACGGAAACTGTATTGCTGCTGTGTGTTGTGAAATTTACAGACGTGGGCTTCATCTGCAGGCACCGCCCCCTTCATTTGGCAGAAAACACAGCCGTTGAGAAAATCCTTTGACGGCACGGCCATTAAAAAAACAAGCTTTTCTATTGGTTACTCTTGGCTAAACTGTTAAATAATTGGGTGATTTGCTCATTGACGTACCAAGAGCGGGCTGACGTTATACAACAGAGATACTTAAATGGTTCTCTTCCCCTGCTACAACGCGCAATGAAGCAATGCGTACAAAGCTAGTTCCGAAATAAGGCAGGATATGTATATGATATTTTTGAGGTAAATAGACTATGGAAGGAATTAAAATATGATATTCGCCTCCAGAAGATGGCAGTATTGAATCAGTACATTTAAGCTAGCTGCCTTAAATCGTCAAAGAAGAAGAACAAAACTGCGCATGGGTAAAGGAACGCTAAAATATGACCATAGTGTAGTTTCTAGCTATTTTACAGCATGGCTCTTGTTCCGTACGTGGAGAATTCGTTACCTGTTCTTTCCAAACTCCACAATTCATCAGCACAGTTTCGGTTTGCCAACCACGACCTCCGTCTTGCCCAGGACTGGAAACAGCTTGGGGTAGCAGCAGTTGTGTGGGATGCGGTAAGTGATACATAGACTGTAAATATTACTGTTTTTCTTCGTATTTGATTAAATGCTTATGACGTCTATTTTCCAGGCGGTTGTCATGTGTATATACCTGGAGATGGGGAAGGTGGAGTTAAAGGGGAAGCGGGTCATTGAACTGGGAGCTGGCACTGGACTGGTAGGCATCGTAGCAGCCCTGCTGGGTGAGTTCACTGTCCAATTGTAGCCTAAGACATGGGAGATAAACATAACTTTGATTACTGTCCTTTCAGTGTATCAGTCTGTCTCCCATTCTAAAATGTCGTAGGTGCCAACGTGACCATCACTGACAGAGAGCCTGCCCTGGACTTCCTCTCCGCCAACGTGAAGGCAAACCAGCCCCCAGACTCCCAGGGATCAGTGGTCGTGTCCGAGCTGACTTGGGGCGAGGGCCTTGAACGTTACCCAGCTGGGGGATTTGATCTGGTGCTGGGAGCGGACATTGTTTACCTGGAGGACACCTTTGTCCAGCTGGTGCAGACTCTGGATCACCTGTGTTCAGACACCACTGTGGTGTTACTGGCCTGTAAGATCCGCTATAAGCGGGACACTGACTTTTTAAGCATGCTGAAGCAGCGATTCATAGTGGAAGAGATCTACTACGAGAAACAAAGGGACATCCATGTGTATAAATCTTGGAAACTGCCACCTAGGGAGGACTTTTGACGACTGGGTGTCCCAATTTTCTTTCATTGACTGCAATCTTTGTAATGATTTACTATTTTTGCAGAAGAATCAAATAAACATGTTAAAAGATTACCAGAAACACATTTATTAACAGCTGCCAAAAATGTAATATTTGAATAGCTCTAACATAATGCCTTGTATTATACAAGTAGGTGATGACATTTAGAAATTGTGAATACAAAATGAAAGGCAACATAAAAAAAGCATACTATTTCATGACTATACATAATACCTAAAATACAACGTGGCATTCCGTTATCATAAAAATATCCATTTTGTTCACAGCGATGTCATTTTCTTTTTGATTTGGTCGCACTTTACAATCTTTTGCAGGGAGTTGGATAAGTGCAATCGAGTCGTACTTGGTCAGACCTGACGCTCCACAAAACTAACGTCCAATCAAATGTATGATGATGCCTTGATAATACGCGACAAAACACTCCTGGATACGGATTCCTGGTTAGCAGTGTTCCATTCAAACAGATCTCAGATGGAGCGTGATGTTTCCTGTTAGAGCGTGTGAGGTGTGGTAGGATTGTGTATGCAAAGAAAGTGCGCATTGCCACTTTGTTATCCTATTAACAGAATTTGGGGAGAGTCTCTGCTGTCACACAGGTATTATTAAAAATTCATCACCCTCCAACTGCAGGAATTGTGTTTTCCCCCTAACTTTCCCAATAACAAAAAGCTAGTGACATTACATGTTCAAAAACGATATAATAAACATACCAAGCAATCCATGATTTCAGTGATGGGCCATGCATCTCAAATGGGTTTAGAAATATGGAGACAAATAATGTCTTTCATTGCAAAAATAAGGCTCATTATTTTTGTTCTATTCAAGAATAATCTGGTAATTAATCAAATAAAAAAATGGATTAAAAATCCATAATCCACGGAGCATGTAACCTCCGGTGAGCACAAAAACCCAGTTTAAATCAGTTTAAACTGTTCCGCTCCTTTTATGGAGATATTTTTGATAACACTGTTAGAAATCAAAATTAATGAGCCTCAGTAATATGACTGGGAAGGAAGGAACATGCAACAGAGACCAAATAAACAAAGTGTTCCACTCGAGGGACTTGACTACAGTCTCTCTTCATCACGTAGTTTAAGAGCTGCATTTAAGACCGAACCCACCTACAACCCAACATAATGCTTAGCTTTTTTGTTCATGTCATATCAAGGAAAAGTAAATTCAAAAGTAAAAAAAAAAAAAAAAAAAAAAAGGAAGTCATTGGCATAATGCAAGCAGATAATCCAATACATAAAACAAATCACAGCTAAAAGATAAAATGTCCATGACACGGCCCATCTACAGTTCAAAGCATTAATAGGTAACAGATGTTAATGCGAGAGTGCAGTTACGGTTACAAACAACACAACAGTAACCTCTCCAAAGGATCCAAGTGTCCTGGGGGAGATTAAACGTTCTGGCGTAAAAAGTTCCGGCGTTCCTGGTGACGGTGAGTGAGCAGTTCCCCGTTGCTGGTGATGTTGCCTAGTTCGTCCAGGCACCTAGTGACTGGAATGCTTCCCTTTGGTGGCGGCAAAACACAACGGCCTCAATGTCTGTTCCATCACTTCACCACAAGGACCCTGTACGGTTGAAGTCTCCTCAGCTTCCGTTCTGAACATTGCTTCTCTGATCGCTGAAGTGGGACGGGATTGGGGTGGGGGG
>NC_048430.1:8184061-8198290 GCF_013103735.1 Etheostoma cragini
CATCCAGACGCATGGCTCTGTGCCGAGTCTCTGTACATGGCGACAGACGGGCACCTGTCGAGCCCCTGGCAGGCGGTTGGTGGCATTTGGTGTCTACTCAGATTTGTGGCAGTACAAGTCTTTGAGGGCTTTGAGTTCCTCGATGAGGGTTTTGTTCTGGTTCTCCAGCACAGCCACGCGGTTCTCCAGACACTTGACGTACTCCTTCTTCTTCCTGCGACACTCGCGGGCTGCCTCCCTGTGTGAGTACGTGATGGTTAAGGTCTAAAACATGAGCATACAGAACTACATTTACTTGCATTGCCTAGCCGCTTCCACAGAGCTGCCTCGGTTCCCTCCCTACTTTTACATTGGCATAGATAGAAGATCTAATGATGATGCAGACCATGTGGCCCGTTGAGACAGGCGCCACAGAAAGCGGTTTGCTGATATTCAATTACACTTCAAAGGCTGAAATTACTTGGATGAGAATTCCAATAAAAGCATTACTGAATGAATTACAATATTTAATAACATTAAAAGGGTTAAAGAAGAGACTAAGGAATTATTAAATTCCAAGAGCCAACGTTAACACTGCTGAAACCTACGCTAAAGATGCCTATATTTTGAAGTGCGATACTCTGTTGTTTGATACATCTCAGTGCTTGCTACTGTGTGCACATAATCTGTATCTAAATGCTAACCTTATTGGGATCCAAGATCACAGCAACGCCTTGGCAACACAACTGCATCGTCGAGAAAAATATACACCAATATACACCCTCCCAATGTGCATACCTGTTTTTCATAAGACGGACCTCCCTCTTGCGTGTCACTTCCTCAGTGCCGCCTCCTGTGCCCAGTGCAGGCGAAGTCGCCATGACAACCCCGGGAGTGATGGCGCTGGTGGGGGCTGTGCGTATCTGATAGGCCTGGACATCACCTGATGCGGCTGACAGACCCATTTTTTAATAAAAGGGACACAGAAATCCGGACAAATTCACTTGACAGCAGGGCCTGAAGTTAACTTTTTTTAAAACCACTGTCACTTTTTAACAGCCATTTTTTTGCCCAATAAAAGGAGAAAACAGGAATTGCTGTGTCTCTATGGTCCCATCTTGTCCTTTCATGGTAGCCTACTCGTGGACATTGCCCAATCAAAATGTATACATGTTGGCAGAACGGTCGGTCATGTTTTGCAACGTCTTTCGCTGCACATTTGTTTGCAAATATGAGATGGTTGAGTCACACACTACTCGTCTTAATATCAAAAACATGGCAATGAAGTTGACCCGTTCTCACTCCCGACTGGTCAGTGGCTAAACGTGGGACTGCTGGGATTGTCGCGAGTAATGAAAATGCAATAGGGGGCCCCCACTGTCAATCAATGTCTGCCATTGATGCGGGCACCGGATTGGTCTGCGCCAGTAAGCAAGCGTGTACCCTGCTTCCCGATAGTTACGCATTTGAATTCCTCAATTTTCATTGGCTACCAGCCAATGTGGCAGATAGATTGAAAGCGTTACCCGGCAATTGCGAAGTTTGCTGTCGATTGGCGGGCAGGTGTTAATTTCATGCCCTGCTTGACCGATGTTTTCCTGGTCTAATTGGTACAGTTTAACGTTCAAACTGTGTTGCAGAAAGCTCCTTCATTAACCTTTAGTAGTCTTAAATAGAACGTTATGTGAAATTATTCCCCCACCTTGTACAACCACTTGGTTGCTGGGCACTAGGATCTGCTGTCCGTCGCTGGTCTGGGCGTACTGCAGGATGGTGGCACCTTGCTGGCCTGCGTTGGCCATGGTCAGTGTCTGCAGGCCCTGCACTCCATCTGTGCCATTATTGGCCAGCTGGATGGCCCCACCTTGGGTAATGGCAACTGCAGAGGCACATCGTCACATGTTAGAATTCTAGACTCAAACAAACACAAGTGATGTTCTCCAGTGCATAGTAAATACAATGTGGCAAGTCCAAATCCATCCGTTCAAATTGTCCTATCCTAAACATGTGTGCTTAAACATGGTTTACTGCAGCAATGACCAACTCATTATCTATTTGTCATATCATCTTCATGTGGCATCTCTCTTACGCTCCCCCCAGCTAACATGGGCGTTAGTATGTGTCCAGGACAAACTGCTTCATATCTGACAGAATCTGATCCAACAGGTCAATGCATAGGAGCACAATTTACTTCGATGCTATTGCAAGAGGGGTGTTACAATCATTCCTTGGTGTGGTATAAACAAATAAAATGAAAATATTGGCTCAGTGTTATACCATATCTGAATATCAAGACTTTTTCCCCCCGATGTCTAAATTAAATTCACCTCAGCACGGACACACCATTACTGCAAAAAGCAAAAGGTCACCACATGGCAGCAGGAAATCCTGCATGTTTCAACACAGACCGCCAGCTTCCTGTATCACAATGTACAAAAGTACTCACTGTACTGGCCACTGCTAGTCTGGTAGATGGGAGTGGGCATGGTGACTGTGGTGATGGCAGGGGCTGTGTCGTCCTCGGACTTTTCTTCCTCAATTCGAGGCACTGCTGGAGCATCCGACGATAAATCATTCAGAATCTTCCTGTAGATGAAACCAATCACAGAGAAATCTCAGCAAACGTTTTTGTTTTTCATTTTAATATCGATTTACAAATGCTACAAAATTATTTTTAAAACTATTGTTTTTTTTAAAGAGCGTCACTCACTCTCTTTCAAACTCAGACATGTGATGCAGACACCAAAAAAAAAAAAAAAAAAAAAGTAATAAAATGAAAGTGCAAATGTTTGTAAGTGATGAATGAGCTCTTCTAGATTCATTGCGTTTTTGTGATAAGACACAGACCTGTAAGAAGGCCGTCTGGACAGGATCTCTCTCCTCTTCTGACAATCTGTCACACTGTCTACAGACTCCTGAGAGTCCTCACTCTCGGCAACAGTCGAAATCTGAAAGCGAAGACAAATAATTATACTTTAACTTTTAACAGTTGACCCAAAGAAAATAAACTATATAAAAATAACACTGGAACATCATTCACAAAGATTTGGTTTCATTGCAAGCATGTCGCAATGAAGGTGAATCCATGTGTGAAGAATATAATATGCCAAGCAAGAAAACACAAGTACAAGTTCACAGCTGCTACTGTTTTGGAAAATACTGTGCTTATAATTATGTTATTAATTGTGATGATTTTAGATGCAAAGTTGATGTCTTTAATGGTAACCCTCTGTATCAAACATGTCAGTATGCAGTAGTTATTATTTGGGCAATAAAGCAAACCAAGGATTCTCATGTGCTGTAACGAAATAATGAAAAAGTTTTCTTTTCCTCTCACCTGTACAGTCTGGACTTGTGGGGACTGGATGACAGAGGGCTGAGCAGCTTGGATCACCCCGTGCACCTGGACTGTCTGACCGTTGGGTAACTGCACAAGGGTGACTGTGGGACCGCTGGATGTCACCTGGCCAGCTGCGATGGACGCCTGCAACCATGACAACCCACATTCATACCCTGTCTGTATGACAAGTTATTAGCAGTTCTCAGCAATAGCACTCATTATGCATCTTATATTGCAACATGTACATTTAAAGTGGTGATAAGATTTACCTGGCCAATGGTGATCTGCTGGGTCTCAGACTCCGAGACAACTGTTTCACCACTTTGCTGTGTGTCTGCACCAGCCTCCATTGTCATTTAAAATCTGCCAAAATTAAGAAACTGCTCATTTGTTTATGTACCATTACGCTAAAAATAAAACTGTGCAGCACAACAGTGAGAGAGTAACCTATGGTGTAAAGTTAACTCTGGATGTTGTGCCTTATCCACAGTTATTTGATGATGTTCTAAAGGAGGGTGTGGCTTTGCTCAACATGCTAGCATACATTTTAATTATAAAACAACGTAGGCGAGTTTCCATGCAGAAAAAGAATGGTTTATTTCTTATGTTTCATATTCAAGACTCAACAACATAACGTCAATGTAGGGATTTAAAATATGCTGCAACATTTTCATTTCACATCAACGCCGAAGGCTAACGTTAAAGCTAACTCCTTGGCTAGCCAAGTACTGAATAGCTCCATTGATTCTGTTAGCATGCTAACTAGCTAGCTAGCTAATATAATGCATTGCATGTTAGCACATTTAGCCGCCATTTATTTAACATCTATAACGGCTCAATTCAAACTCGTTTTTTTTGCTTTTAACAGCTCGTGCCCTGCAGTATGGCGCTCTGCTGTAAACTTCAACTGCTGTCTACACTAATAATGCATTGACTAGCTAGCTTCCTAATAACGTTAGGCTGCTAGCTGTGAGCCTGTATGGAGGGAAATGTCTGCATGCATTGCATGCCAGTTATGTTTGCAACTAGGGCTTTTTCTCCCACTTTCACTAACGACTTGGTTGGCTCAATTTTACATTAATTTGTCACAGTGTTAACATAAATTAACTTAACATGACTAGCTTCTTTAGCTTACTTACTTTTAGACTGTTAATTAAAATAAAAACAACATTCAAGCCCACTCCCATATTAATACCTATGTCTCAGTTGTGTTGCGAGCCTTGCAGAGACTGACTCATTTTGAGAGCCTCTGCAACACCGCCGCCATGATCTCTTTGTTGGCTTTGTGCGGATATTAGGCGCAAATAACTTCTCTGGGCAGCCATCTATCTGTTTAGCAAACTTCGGATGCGTATCCTCTTACCAACACAGACTCGCTTCGTCACTCCCGGGTCTACGGAGCTCCACTTTTATTCAGACCGACACGTAAGAGACCGCGTCAGGCTACACCTCCGTCGCGTCACCGAGAACAACAACACGGAGAGGACGAGGGAGACGACGACAGCGAAAATCAGC
This sequence comes from Etheostoma cragini, assembly GCF_013103735.1. Classification (NCBI taxonomy): domain Eukaryota; kingdom Metazoa; phylum Chordata; class Actinopteri; order Perciformes; family Percidae; genus Etheostoma; species Etheostoma cragini. Next base: position 8,188,896 of record NC_048430.1, read on the forward strand.
TCTATCGACAGAAATCGAGTGAACACGGAGAAATCCGGAAAGTCACGAATGCTCCCGATGTATCCACGAAGATAGCCGAGGAAAGCGCTTGATTTTCTCGAACTTATCTGAGCATGCGCCAAGATGTGTAATTGTAAATTACCAAAAAAAAATCAAAAGAATGGATTTTGGATGATGATTTTTTAAAATAATGTAATGATGTTTGTGCACATTGAGTTGTAAAGATAAGAACATTGTTGCTTCAAAACCTCACATAAAATATTAATTGAAATTTAAACATACCTGCTTTCCATAACACAGATAATCATGACATTTGAAACTGAGACAATTCATCCATGATGAGTTTAACATTTGATTTAACATTTAATATAAAATTAGATATCAAACTTAGAATTTGACAGTTCTATTAATTTTTTCTCTCAATGTTTCCCATCATCACCATGGTGACATTTAATACTCATGACTCATGGTTAATAGTTCAACGTATCATAAATCAGATGTTAGTTTCAAATTGATGAAACATTTTAATGTTCAGTAAATATCAGGCCCATTGTTTAAACGCTTTTGACTGACAACCTGCTCTTATGATCCACATGATGGCAGCAAAATCCTTCTTCTTCTCCCCCATTACAGTCAACACTGCCCTGCTTTATTACGTTTAGGCACACGTTTCTTCATTTGGCCTGATATTAAATGATCACTAATCTGTGAATTAGATTGGTCCAAACTGGGATTCTGGCTTTGTACCGCCAAGCCACACTGTGATTTTAATGACCAACCAGTAGGCTGTGTTACTTCTTATGTAGCCTACTATTTACAGCCCTTGTGATACACATTACACTTGCGTGTGACCGGTGCTGTAGGAGTGAAATGGGTTTTAAGCTGTGGCAGCTGGTCAAAATCCTGCGGGGAAAATGAGACTTCAGACCAATTTATGACCATCCTCTATACGTGCGAGGTCATTTTTGGAGGCCTTTTAACACACACACACACACACACACACACACACACACACACACACACACACACACACACACACACACACACATCTTCACCTATCGAGTGATTGAATGGAGTGGAGCAAAACAACTCACTGCTGACCCAACCAATCATGCGTCCTCCATAAAAACTGTCTCTGGCAACAAAAGTCTTACATTTTGCACTTTCCTATTAATAGTGAAGCATGTACAGTCATCAATTCGTCAATTATTAGTCACAAGCCAGCCTTCTCAGCCCGTTCCTCCATGTCAATAACATGTCACTTGTGATTTGACTACCAGCTCGTAGCAAACCATAATTAGCCTGCATCATGTGTTGAAAGGTTTCATTCATTGGTTATCACTAAATGTGCACTTGGGTTTGCACATTCAGAGTTGTTTCAGAGTGTTTCTGCAAATTGCGTAAAGAAATATTCAAATTAATATATAATATGGAAAATTAAATCCCCCATTCCCTATAGTTGTATGTATAAACTATAAGTATACACTCATCCAAATGTCTAAATCCCTATATGTAGTGATTTAGACATTTAGATGAGTACTTATAAATCATGTATAAATACATTTAAATGTTGCTTCTCCCTATCACTGAAACCCACAGCCTTTCCCATTGGCTGTTGAAAACACACCAAGGCATAAACACAATCAGACCAGGCTTGCATTATTGACTTCTTCATCAAATAGCATTTTCTGAGTGCATATTAACATGGGCAGTGTGCCCTGATGATTATGGTAAATGTCTGACTGCTAATGCTGGTGAATTCTACCACAGAATACGTGATTGCAAGGTGTAGAATGCTCTGTAGGAACAACCCTTGGTTGTAAATCACTGCTGGAAAACAGCCACAAACAGCGGAGTAAAATGATGCCACAGACGTCCAAAATGGTGTAGGAGGAGGATAGGAGTTTAATCTTCAGAATATGAAGTAGAGACCTGACTCCAATCCATAGCCCTTTCCTTTCCCCTTAAACCCAGCTGTCAAAGCCCCTGGCTTAACACAAGCCTCCAAACCCCCATCGACAGCAAGTCCTGTGACACTTTCTACTTCCCCAGTTTTCTGTGTCTCTCTGCTTCATTATGCCTCTTCCTGGGTGTGTTTTTTAATCACACAGTTATGTGAAAAATCACAACCCTATCCAAATCATGATCTGAGGTGCTGTGTGTAACAAGCACGCCTTGGTGCATTAATAACATGCATGATGTATTCTGTCAACATTTCCGTCAAACTTTAAATGCGGTCCTCAATCAAACTGAGTGGAAATGTCATACCTGTCACTCGGACAGGGCATTGTGGGAGATATCAGCTCAGAAGGGTGTGCAGGAGGGTGTGTGGCAGCGTCCATGGAAAGGCTGAATATGAATACGGAGGGGAAAGCATGCAGTGCATTTGAATACCACCGACCTTATATGCATGCTTTCTTTCACTGTAGGTTGAATTACCTGAATCGCATGTGAAACCAGTGCACCTGGCTGTGGTTGCCATGGATACCGTGCCCCACAGTTTCATAATACATGCGAGATTCTCAAATCTGAAGATGGGAGTTTTAGAGATAGCCAGTAAATGATTGTGTCGCTGAGGTGCGGTATCAAGTTGCTGCTGCTGCGAGGCAGGAGAGTTATCTAACGCACTGGGATTGTGCTGACCCAGACCCCCCTTTGCTAATCTGGGCTGTAGGCAACACCGTGTATTGGGCGATCTCAATCAATCTGTCAAGGTGTCAGCTCTTCCCTCCCTTTCTATCTTTTCCTCCTGCAGGGATTTTTCACCCACTCCCCTCCCCCTCCCCCTCCCCCTGCTTCTCCATCTCACATCCTTTCTTTCTTACTTAAAGGTAGCTTCAGAATTTTGTCTTAATGCAAGACTTACGTGCCCAAATACAGAGTTTGTGGTCACTGTAATCATTCCTCCTCCAACAAAATCCACACAGTTATTGTCCAACGTTCAACTTAAGCTGTCACAGTACGGAGCTTCAATTGTTTGAGTCGATGGGGGCTTAGAGCCATGTTCAGAGAGTCAAATATAGATTTGTTGGCAGGACACAACATCACGAATACCTAAATGCAACTGCCAGGAAAAAGAAGCCCACTTTCTTTAATTTTATTATTATTATTATAATTTTATTTTATTTATAATTCTATGAACTGATACACCAAAATGGTGTTGGCACTGATACAGACCTTTCTAAGTGGATCAGGTGTTGGCCCTGACGAGTTTCTTTGTCATTGTTTTAATGAAAGTCAGTGACATTCATTCGAGCTCCACACTCGTTTTTAGCGCCACATCAACACCCGGCCTTACAAAAAAAGGATTTCTCTCAGTTCCATCAAGAAAGGTACAACGATTTTAAATCTGGAAAAAAGAGACAGCCTAGGCAGATCCCCTGAGAAACCCTTACCGACACTCTAAACATGACAGTGAATGTTGCCAATTTCACTTCTTCATTCTGAGCACCAGCTTTTGTTCCATTTACTACAGCGGCTGTAATTTTCTTCTTTGAGAGTTTGAAGCTGGTCTCAGGTGTTTCTTTTTTTATCTTCACACAGGTAGACAGCCTGCTCCCAAACTCTGCTGTGTTTGTCAAAGCAATTTGAGTTCCATCCGAAGCCATCTCGTCCGTCCTGTGAAGAAACCAGAAATGCAGGCTGGTGCTGGAAGGTCTCCTTTAATGAGGTGTGGGGAGCAATAACTCATGTAGTCCAAGGCCTGCAACAAGTCCTGCCCCAATGAGCATTAGACGTTCAAAATAACATCTTTTAGGTTTTGTTCATGTGTATCAACATCAGTTCAAAGTCACAAAAGTGAATGCAACATACTGTATGTGTATACAAAAAATCTAAAACAACATTCAAGTTTTGGGGAGGCGAAAATAGGGCAAATTGAAAAGACAAACACACACACACACACACACGTACACACATGATAGGCTAGGTGCTAGAGTGTGTGTGCTTGTGTGGACTTACCACAGTGCTCCTTCCCGTCATAACATGTCATTCTGGACACTATTACTCCCAACAGAGGCAGACACTGCAGCTCACTGACACAGAGCGTAAGGTCATCTGTCAGACAGAGGAGGCAAGTGTGTGTGTGTGTGTGTGTGTGTCTGTGCAGTATGAGAATGTTTTTCTTGGCATGTGATTGCATTTGGGTTATATTGTTTGTGCGTTTTTACATGTAGCATGAATATATTGAACATGGGTGTGTGTTCATATACTTAACTGTGTAAATATATACATGTGTATATGCTTATGTATATATGCAGAGTATATATATACATATATATATATATGTATATATATACTATATATGTATAGTCATATTCATATATATAAGATTAAGTGAAGCTGTCATTCACACGGGCAGAACACGTTACCTTACAAACGCTGCTCTCATCCCTTAGCTCCACTTGCTGCCGAGTTCAAAGGTTGCCATGGCTACTGGCGTCCCAGTGGAACACAGTTTGCTACACCCTGGAGCCACAGAAGCAATAGCGTGCTTGGCAGGTGGGGAGGATACAGTGACCTTTGACCCCTCAAGGTCTTACTAATGGAGAAGAGAAGTTGTGGTGGTGGGGCTGGGGGGGGGGGGGGGGGGGGGGGGGGGGGGGGGGGGGGGGGGGGGGGGTATCGAAACAGGGCTGCGTCGGGTTGTAAATTCTACTGATCCTCGCTGAGGATCGGTGTAAGGTTGTGGGCGGAGTGGCCTCGCAGCTTCTGAGCCCGGCGACCCGTGCCGGCCGCCTCCAGGATTTCAGAGGAACCCTGGGAGAGCGAGATAGCCGCCCTCTAATCCGCAGACTCTCTCTCACCTCGCCTCCTCCGCGTTTCCCAGATTGCGCATCTTTTGTGTCAGATCTTTGCAGCTGTCGCCGCTGCTGCTTGTAAGGATGACGCCGTCTTTGTGTCAGTTTGCGTGTGCATGTGTGTGTGGAAATCTGAGACAGAGGCACAGAAAAATACACATTTATAGTAAAAGGTATCAGAGGTACCTTTAAACCCTCCCCTAAACAAAAAAAAAACAGAGTAGGTAGCCTTGGGCAACCTTAATCTATTTGAAAATATTAATTCTAGACAAGGAGTGTCAGGGTATTTGAAGTTTCCCAGCTAAGCAAATAGAGTTATTCTACAAATGGCTCATCTTAAAGAAATTATCCATTTGATTAGCGGCTGACCTTTAGTAAAAATCGGAATTTCTTTTGTTCACTACACGGTAGTATTTCAATTCTGCCCACTCCTCACTGATTGTGAGGACTGTGTGATTAGTTTCTCAGCTCTCGAAGAAGCTAAGCCGATTTTCTTTTTTTACAACAGATGCTGAATTGTTTTCCTCAGGGACATTGGAGCAAGTACATGTTTTTACAAAACTGCTCATTTTTACTTTGCAAAGCTTTTAAGGTTGGAGTTGATGTGCATGCCTTTCTGCATAAGTTACTGTTTAGTATTGGGTGTTCGAGTCTTATTTTTATCTCTTATCTGACTTATCTCCACTGCGCCGGGGAGTGTAGTCTGGCTACACCACAGATACATCCTGGAATTGAAGAAAAGAAACACTCCGGGTGGATTGGCATTTCTGTGAACCAATCGTAATCGACTTGGGCGGCACTTAGCTGCGGCGGCGCAATGTGCCTCGGCAAAGGGAACTTGATTTGGTGAAATGTTTGCAGAAAACGGCACACAAAAAATACAAATAAAAAAGTTAACTGCTCACACATACAGTAATGTGAGCTATTTCAATTAGCCATCAGATTGTACTAGGTACCATTGTGTATCTCCATGTGTACTTCAACCACAGCCATCCCCACCAATTGGTCTCAAAATGTCCAGTAACAAATGCTGCAAACATATTCTTTGTAAATCTTTACATTACTTGAAGCTTTACTGCGTAACTTTTTGATATTAATAAACGTCTTTTCCATTTAATCCATCACCAAATGAGTTGCTACAAAGCTAATCAAGCTCCACACAACCCTCTCTGTATTTCCCAGTATGGCTACGTTCAGAAGATTGTGGCATTACCTCTTCTGAAGAGTCCGTCATGTCTCTTTTAATCCTCCGTGTCCTCCTCGTTTGCAAGTAACTGCGTGGAGGAGTGGTGGGGGAGATGCGCGATCACGGAAGGCTTGTATCACGTAGAAGCGCCCACAGTTTGGTTGTCATCACTTAGAATTCCTCATGGAAACCACGCACCATAGCTTCAACCAAAATAACCTCACAGGGCTGTCTTATTGCACAATCCAAATTTTCTTCAGCGCTTTCAGCATGTAGCTTGCTAGCTCGAAGTTTGTCGTTTCCCGAAGCGAAGGGATTGTAAGAGAGCGTGTGAACCTTACTTCAGACTACCTCTTATCTGACAGAATTCTAGTTTTTTGTCTGCTTTATGGTTACAGAAAAACCATAGTCTTAAAACATGATTCTATGGATTAAATTTCCCGCAGTGTGTTTACAACATAAAATGAAGATGAAAATGTTTTACTTTAAACTTCTCGCCCTCTTGACTGCAGAAAATTTGACTTTCTAATCATGCATGCATTTTTAATGCTGAAATCTTGACACGGAGCTCACTTTGCTGCCTTTCCAAAGACAGAAGATGCAGACATATTTTTGCAGAGAAAGAGCAGCCTGTGTGTGTGTGTGTGTGTGTGTGTGTGTGTGTGTGTGTGTGTGTGTGTGTCCATGCCTGTGTATGCATAAGGGAATATAAGGGGACAGTCAGGAGAAGGGTTATTTACTGCGTGGCCCTGGCGACCTGTCCGTCCTCACGTCCAGCCCCAGCAGATTAAGATGCAGCTGCTGGTGGCTGCCAGAGCTGGCTGAGATTGATGGGGAACATGGGGGCCACAGAGGCCCTGCAGAATTCTGAACAGAGCCTGTGGGTACCAACCACCAATGCTGCTTGCAGACAGCAGCTCCTCTCTCCTTCCCGCTCTCTCTCTCTTGTCACCCCTTTTTTCTATCTTTTTTCTGACTTTTCTTTATCGCTCGGTTGCTCTTTCGGGCATTTTATTTCTCTCTGTCACTCTGCCGCTTTCTGCATCCCTGTTTTTCTGTCTCTCTGTCACTCTATCGCCCCCCTGTGCCCCCCCAAACAGTGCCCCCCGCAGCCCCTCCCCCTCCAACGCCCCCCCTTGAAGACGCTGTCTCAGCAGCTTTAGCAGATTTGGATGTCATGAAACTGCAGGTGTGTCAGCATCGTGCGTGTGTGTGTGTGTGTCTGTGTGTGTGTGTGTGTTTGTGTTGATGGGAGAGGGGCAAAAGTGAGGAGGGAAATGCTCTCAATAAATAATTCTCTCGTTAAGATGCTTGTGTGTGTGTGTGTGTGTGTGCATGGATCAATTGCAGCTTCTGAGATGTCTGCACAGCTGAAGAATTTCAGCTGAAGGAAAAAAAAACAACGATTATCTCAGTGTGTCAACATCTGCATGTGTGTTTACGCTCGCTAGGTGTTTCAAAAATAATTCTGATGTTGCAGTGATGGAAGAGGGAAAACATGAGAATAGAAGAAGGATGCCTGTATCTGTGTGTGTGTGTGTGTGTGTGTGTGTGTGTGGATGCTGAACAAACTGCACTGGCAGGGTTTTTGTTGGAGTCCCCAGGGCAGAAGACGCATGAGTCAGCGGCCAGTAGGATTTATGGCCAATTGATTAAATTAGCATTTGTTCTGCTACTGGGGCAGCAGCCTGTCAGTATAAACATACACTGTAACACACACACACTCCCACGTGGCCAAGCGAACATGCACCTGTACACCAACTGCAGTAAAGGATTGCAGAGGGAGTGAAACAAGACAATGAGAAAAAGGAAGAAAAAAAAGATCTGCCAAGAAACAGTAGACAATTAGCAATGGTGTCAATAAGTCAACATGATTAACATCAGGATCACTGGGATGTAAATACTCGAAGAAACACACCCTGCACTCCCACAAGCCTCCTTCCTAAGCAGCTCCTTCATGCGATACAGCGAGTGAGCAAGGAGGTCGCACACACCGGGCTTGCTGACAAGCCTTTTTTATGACATTCATCAAAGCCATCTGCCATTTTCCGCTCAATTAATTTGTTATGGGAAGTGGGATCAATTAAGTGCGCACTGTAATGGCTTTATATCCTTGTTTCCCTTTTATAGCCCAATATTTTCTGTGCTCCACTCTGGCATGAAAAGGCGAAATCGATATCCCCAGCTATTTTCCCCTTCTGTGGACTAATTTGTTTTTGCCACTCTCTTCCTGGCATGATAAACTGACTGTAATGAGGGGTTAGGGTGAGGGGACAGACTAGACATAAACCCGCACTCAAAGCCAACAAGCGAACTGGGCATGCTCTTTCCAACACAGCCACAAATCCAAGAAACTACACACTCTTATCTATCTAACTCTCATTTGGATGTCAGGAGTAACTTGTTTCCCGCACTTAACTACAGCCACAGTAGTGTCAAGAGGGATTGACCTGCGTCCCGCGATCATCCGACACACTGGTCAACCGTAGCGACAGCAAGTGGCTTAGGAGAGGGTGGCGATGGCGATGATAAGGACAATGGGCGGCTCACACCGGACAGTTTGTTTGACAATGACGGGTGGAGCCGTATTGGATCGTGGCACCATTAGTACGAGTGTCACGAGCCGCTGGTGTACTCGCCTCCTCACCTCGACCCCTGCAATGTATTGATTGCTTCCCCATTAAGCCTGCTGATGGGCTTGATGATATGATGAAGAAGTGGGGGAGTGATGTGGGTGTGTTTAAGTGCGTGCATGTGCATGACTTCTGAGTAGGTTGAGGCCCCGTCGTTACTCCTGGAGCAAGCCTGATGACATTGCCATATTGATTTTTACATCATCTGGTTGGGATGCGTGTTAAAGGCTGGGTCTTAAACCAAGGCAACCAAAGTGTCACCTTGTTTGTATCAGCAGGCTTACAGGGCCACCGAGGTCCCAGCTGATCATCCGTGATCCTAAAGCAGGCTCTTCAGCCCCTCTCCAGAGGCTCCCTATGGCAGAAAGTTACATGGAAATGAATGGTCATCTTTTAACACTTAAAATGAAAATTTCATTTCAAGTCCATTTAGGCAACATAACATTTCAACTAAAATGTCCGCCATAGCCTACATACGTCTACAGCCCGGCGCCTTATCCTCCAAATTTGGAGTGACCGTAGATTAGTTACGGATCACAAATCCAAGAAATTGGAAAATTAACGATGTGCCTGTGTGACGGGATGCGGAGGGGAGGACCCGATTGCAGCACGGGGGTAGAATAAGCCGGTAAACCAAGGGTAGTTTATTAAGGCAGTTCAACAAAACGTAGCACAGCAGAAGTTCCAAACACAATAGGAGCTGGCACGGGGAATAAAGTCCAAACAAGAATCCAAACAGAAGGCAGGGCGAGGCAGGGGTCTAAACCGAGGTCCAGC
>NC_048430.1:8198390-8201868 GCF_013103735.1 Etheostoma cragini
GGGGAAACAGGTGGAGGACATCAGGTAATCACAGGAGCGGGAAAACACGGGGAGCAAGCCTGGAGGAGAGACAGGACAGAAAACCGATTTCACAATAAAACAAAATGCGAAACATACAGACGCTTACCGGGGGGAAGAGACAGGACCAAGCACACGGGACCGGGGAAAACACAGACATTCACAGGGAGGCAGAAACGGGAAAACAAACCCAACAAAAACCCCAAACCACAACAGCCTGTCTATACAAAGACCAGGTCAGGGCCATAAAAATGGCAACAAACTTCACCATAGGGCTGGGCAATATCAATATTATACCGATATTGTGATATGAGACTAGATAGATAGATAGATAGATAGATAGATAGATAGATAGATAGATAGATAGATAGACAGATAGTTTTTGATCCAAAAAAAGGGAAATTACAGTTACTACATTACATTTACAGAGACTAGCTATCGTCTTACATTTTGGATATCCCAATATCATAATAGTGCATAAGTGTTGTCTTTTCCTGGTTTTAAAGGCCATTTTTTGAACTTACCAGACTGTTGTAACTGTAAATTAAACTGCAATTATTTGCCTTTACCCACTTCGTCGATATATCAACATTACTGATGTTAATTTATCAAAAATCTCTTAAAAGTTTTCGAAAGCACCAACAGTCAACACTTCAATTTCCTTGCGGAATCAATATCGGGGTAATTGGTCAAAAATCTTGTGATATTTTCTCCATATTGCCCAGCTCTACTTCACCATAATAATAAATGGTCATTTAGACCTATTGGTAATATTTATAGAGTAATTTAGACTTAAAAAGACTAAATTGCAACCTTTATTATAACACAAATAATGAAATATTGTTTGCGGCTCTAGACAAAAACGTTTTTGCCCAAAATTGCTCTTTGGATAGTAAAGCAAAATTAAAAATACTACAACGTCTTCCTCTTACCTGTGGTGCTATTTATCAATCTAGGTTGTTTTGGTTGTAGTTACCCCCTCCATGTCTCGCCCAAGTGATGTCAACAAAACTATCCACATGATACAAGGCTTCCATGATCGCGCAGTCGCTTGTAGCAAAGGAGGACACGAAGGATTAAAAAAACATGAAGAGGTCATTATCTTCACTCGGTTTTCCGCGTGCAAAAGTCCTGGATGACACCATTTTCTTACCGTAGTCATACTGAGAAATACAGAGAAAGTTTGATGGAGCTGAACGTCACAGTTTTGTGTCAACTTATTAGGCCATGTCTTAAAACGACATGCACTAAAGCTTTAAAGCGCCAAACAAATACATTTGTAAAACTCAACAGGAAAGTCCCTTTCAAGCGTTCACAACCCTCAGGTAATCCACATGGTTTGGAGAAGTTTCACATAGAAACTATTTTCTTTCAAATGAACTGCAGTACAGCCGCCAACCATGCAGAGGAGAAGCACACTCATGGACGAGAGACGTGTGCAGACTGTCTCACCTGAGACAGTTAACAATGCAGCTCATTGATGTTTAAATACCGCGCTGTCACACTGATTTGGGGGTGAACTGCCCCTAGCATTGCTATGTTAAAGTCATCCAATGCTGCACGTAACTCCACATTTTTATATTTCAGTTTCAACATGATACAATGACATGTTAAGCCGATTTTGAGGTATTGGAAGACCCATGTGTCACCTTGAGACAGAGCCGGGTCAGCTGTTTGTTACTAAATCCCGATTGATAAAAGCAATTAAACTATACCAACTTTAGCTGAGAGTGGTGTGCCGTGTGTGTAGGATGTTGAAACTTGTACAACTGCTAATTTTTGTTCTGCTGCGGGGTTTTCCTTCCACCCCTGAGGTCACAGTCTCCCATTGTTTTCAAAAGTGCATTAAAGCAGTTGTTTCTGCACTGGCAAACGTAATTCATCACTTGATGGATGATGACCCTTTTAATTTGACCAAACATGGATTTGTAGCTCCATAAAGTCAGAAATCATTTTATTTGTATTGAAAGTAGCTCCATTCCACTGGAACCATAAGTGAAAAAATCAATGCACGTCGCCACCTAAATTTGCCTGCCACTCTTCCTTAACTTCTTGTTTTGACACTTCATTGCAGCCAGAAGAAGTATGTAAGAGTGCACTGTAATGGAAAACATATAAAGGTGCCCATTAATGGATTTTTGAAAACAATGGGAGGCTGTAAGCTCTGGGAGGTAGTGGAGGAACACACAGTAGTTCAAGACAAGCAAAACCATTGGTGGGCTTCGGCCATGTACACTGTAGTCAGGGGAGGATAAATTACACTGGTGTTTTCTTTTAAATATCTATAAATCATTGCTGAATTGATTCATTGAGACGTTAATTTAATTACTCTAAACAAATGAGACCAATTACCAGACACTGCATTGCATTTGTATTGTGAGCCTGTGACTGGGTCACAGTCTGTTGGGTTGGGTCTTTACAACATTAAAGAGAAAGTAATAAGCACACATCTGGAACCGTGGATATTCCACATCCACTGTTCCAACTGCATGGTTCGGACACACATGGTTAAAGAGACCTGCATTCATTGAGGGTGACAACTCTCTGTATCGCTCAAACAACACTTTCCACATAAAATGTCCTCAACGGACCTTTCAAATCTTGCTAATAGCAGCTTTTAAAAAGGATCCAATGTGCTAAATGTGCGCAAGATCCCGGTCAAAGTGGGCCGACGGAGTAGCAGTAGCCATGCAGCGGAGATTAAAGGGTCAGCCCGCTGAACACAAGTTTCATTCATAATCAGGCCGCCATCGCTGGCTTCAAGCGGTGGGCGGGGAGGAGGGTGCGAGACTTGGCTTCCCGTCAAGACCGGCAGCAGATTAAAACGCCATCGATCCGACTGTAATTTATTTATCAATTCAACAAAAAAAATTAAACACTGACCTCGTTCTTTGAAAATCCCCCCTTTTAATCTTGTTGGACGCGGTGTCTTGAATACCAAGCGAGCACTCAAACTGTGTGGCCTTTTATTTCCCCAAAAAGTTAAACAAGTCGTGGTGAAAAAGCATCTTTCCCTTTCTTCCTTTCGCTTTAGAGTTCAAAGGTAGACTATTAAAAGCTCTATACTTCAGTTCCTGCATTGCCGCATCTCCCAAACCCTTAGGACGTCTACTTCTGACAATAAACAACTCATACATTGCACACTGCCGCGCCAAAACCTCAGTTCCTTCCTCCGCCATCCGTATTCTCGTCACTCCTCCCGCTCTTCTGATCTTTTCTTCCCTCTCATGCTATCACCGGGTGCTATCTTCCTGGGTGCTGTTACGTACTGTAACTTTCTTATCACCACATCAAAGCCTTGGCTCTTCTCTGCACCAACCCCCCCCCCATCCCATATATGCCCCCCCCGCCTGTTACAGATGTGTGTCTCCTAAAAGTCGAATCCTGCTGACTGCAGAAAACAAACACTCATCGCATCATTATAAAAGCTTCAATCTGTCCTCTCTTCCCCCTTCCTTCT
>NC_048430.1:8201878-8217807 GCF_013103735.1 Etheostoma cragini
GAATAATAAGGTTACCTCGCTCGCGCTCATGTCAAACAGCCTCTCCTCCCTTGTACCCTCACCTCGCGCCCTGCTCTCTGTCGTCCTCCTCACCCCTTCCTGAACCCTCCCCATGACCGGCCCTGTAATCCAATTAAAAGCACATTAGGACCAAATGAATAGCGGTAAATTTAATTAGCTGCTGACGAAGGTTGGCTTGATGGCTGGCTGCCTGGCAGTGAGGGCGGGTGGATGGGGCACAGAGGCTCATGGGGGAGGCATGCGATGTTCGCCTTTACCCCACTGATGTCAAAGGGGGTGTGGAGCGTTAGCTGATGAGTTGGTTTTGCATGCACTGCTACTGAGTGTGAAATGGAATTTAATAGTTTGGCCTGTAACTGTGCAGGAGTATAGCAAGGAAGGAAATATAAAGGTCTCACTGGAAGTCGCAAAATTTTGGCATGCTGTAAAAATTCTATCACACAACATCTCATTTCTGCTTTCTTGCCTCCTCTTGTCTCATCCTCCCCTCTCTCTCTCTCGAAACTGGATGGAACCATTCTGCTGCAGCCTCCCAATGTGCACAGTCAGCAGAGTAGTCAGCGTAACCCACTGTGGCATTTGCATCAGGCCCCTGTGTGTGTGTGTGTGTGTGTGTGTGTGTGCGCGTTCAGTGCCTAATGAAGAGAGACAGTCTCTGCTTGGGTCCCCTTTTTCCAGCCACCAGGGGGTCTCAGGTACAGTAGGTATGTTTGTGTGTGTGTGTGTGTGTGTGTGTGTGTGTGTGTGTGTGTGTGTGTGTGTGTGTGTGTGTGTGTGTTGGACCATGCTTGAATGCCTGTTTGTGCATGTATTTAATCATGTGGTCATGCACGTGTGACAGTATTTATGTTTGCATGCATGCAAGTCTGCTCTTGACCATGTGAGGTTTTGTATGTGCAAGCGTGTACATACATGAGTGTGTGTGCATGCATGTGTGTGTGTTTGTGTGTGTGTGTGTGTGTGTGTGTGTGTGTGTGTGTGTGCGTGTGAAATGAGATCCAGGTCCCGGCCTCTCCATTTCTTTCTGCAGGTAATAAAAATATAGAGTGCCCTCCAGATCCCTTTATAGAGAGCGAGTTGAGACCGCAGCGAAATCTAGGACAGGCTCCATTGATTTGGAGGCTACAGTATTACTCGCCATCACAGCCAAGGCAATATGAGAGGCCTTTTTTTCAAAATCACACAGCCACCCCAAGCCCAGAGGGACAGAGAAGAGGCACAGAGAGAGAGAAAGAGAGGAGGGGGGATAATTGAGAAAACTCTTCTTGTTTTGTTTCCTTTCTCAGCCGTCTCCACTGCGCTGTATGGATTTTATCACAGAGAGAACTAACATATTTCACATTTCTACTCACATTTCCTCTCAAACAATGTCTTCTCGTTTTGCAACGCTGGCGATCAAATCTCCACATCTTTAAGAAGACAGAGACAAGACCGCGGCCCCTCTTTGTGATCATGTTTTCTTTTTGTTATTTGGAAATTTACATTTTGATTTAGTGAGTCGAGAGAGCGTGCCGTGGTGTGTTATATCACTCGCGGGTCCATTAAACCTGTTAAAAGCTCATTTTGTTATTTCTCGAATGTCAATCACGGGAAGAAAAAAAGACATTGTGTCCTCAATTTGGTTTTCATCCAACAGTAGTGATTGGTGCCTTTTCAGGAACCTGGGCTTTTTTACACTTCAAAGGTGTAGACAAATGAAAAGAAATGTTTTCATAGAGTCTTCTGGATTGGGCTCTTCCGGATCTCAGGAGAGCGGTGGAGTGTTCTGGGTCGGGCCAGGAACCGACCCCCTCTGTCTGGCTTAATAAGATAAGACCCTGTCATTGTATCCCTCCACTCCACAGCCCTGACCACATCAAATATTCATGGGCCACAGCAGACTCTTAAGTAAACTGGCCAATTTGTTGCAGAAGACGTGCATTAAGATTGGCTTGGCCGATACGCAACCGGCCCCCAGGGGCGGGCCAGACGGGGGCGGACCGCTGGCATTTTGGCCCTCCTGTCTCTATTGTTGCCACCCGTCAGAGCGGTGAGGGACGAGTAGCAGCACGTGGCGGCCTGTCTCACGGTAATGGGCTGGGTGTGAATGTGAGGGCGGGGCAGGGAAACAGGAGTGGATGGAAGATAACAGGAGGTCACAAAAAGCCGGCTTTCATCCGGATGCATGTTGAGAGAGCATTGAGGAGGAAGAGGAGAACAACAAAGGATAGAGGTGGAGTCATGTTTGAATGACAAAAGATATGGAGTGGTGTTCTGAGGAGGGGTTTGAGTTAAGAATGAAGAGAAGGACATGGTGGTTTGGCTGCTGATAATCATAGTACGTGGTGGCTGCTGACACCATATATGGATGAGTTGTCGGCAGTGCACACATGAATGGTAACAACTTTATAGAAAACAGGGACAAACAAACAGAAAGTACACGTGTCGCAGCGCACACACGCAATCACACACACACTTTTGAAAGATGGCTCGTGCAGCGTCTCCAAACTATAGATTTCAAGGATAGCCCATCTCCGCATTATATCTCCCTGAGGACAGAAGTTGACAAATCACTAAAGCACATTTTTTATTTCGCTTTATGGGCGCAGAAGTCGAGCGGTGGCAACGGATAGACACAACTTTTACGCTCGGCGATTCCCTGTAGGGCATCCAATGGAAATGAGCTGAGAAAACTGTCTGCAGAAACGTCTGTTAGAAAGAAAAAAAAAAGAGGAAGAAGAGGAAAAAAGAAGTAGATGAAGCTAAATAAAAGCCCAACTCGTAAAACTATTGAGCGGATCTGAGAAGTGAGGATTCCTTGAGGCGGGAGAGGTAGGCGAGGATGGGGTGGGGGGGGGGGGGGCTGTAATCCTCAGTTGCAGTGGCAGCGAGATCGCAATCTGTGGCTGCTGAGCGGGTGGCGTGGACGGAGACGGTGGGGCGCAGCGAGGGCCTGGCACGGTTATTAGGTCACTTCCGCAGAGTACCGGCGGGTGTTTAGAGAGCGACCGGGCTGCCGGGTGACCCCAGACAGCCCGCTCGTCATCTGGCACCAGGGCACTCTGGGGGATTGGCGAGACGCTTGTTGTGAATATCAAACGTGACATTCTGCTTCACGGAGAGAAAAGAAAAGAGATGGAGAGGGAATAACAATTTGAAAATGGCCTCCATTTATTTCCTGTGGCGATGATATCATTCTCTGTAGCACTTTATTAGTCCCCCTTGAAATGTAGCTGAAATTTGCAGCACAAAACTGCATTTAAATAATTTGAAACATGCATTCACTGCATGGAAACAGCTTATTCCTCACACCCTCTGAGAGGTTAGATTGGTGCCTCAATAGGCTGGATGGGAAATGAGGCCATTTACATGCTAATAGCCATGCAGGGCAATTTTCTTATCATGTATGTAAATGAACACCTTTGCTGGATCTATGGCAGCCAAATACAAACACTAAACAATATGCTGACTTCATGCTAACGTTTCACTTTATTTATTTTTACGGTAATTAAACACTGCCGACACACATGATTCTTCGTTGATAGGCTCGTTAGCATTAATTAGCTCTAATTAGGAAAAGGAAGCAATCTATTACACCTGTAGTCTCTTCAGGGTTTGGTGCACTCAATATATGTAACATGAACATCTACATGAAAAATATCTGCGCTCTATAATAAAGCACAAACCTATACATTCACATGTGTGGGAGGTTTGAGGCCTGTATACAGAAGCTGATATTAAAGTAGGAGTAGAAAATGAATGCAAGAGGGAAAAAAGGTATGTATGGAGCCAGCGTGTGTGGGTGTGAATGAGGATTATTCTGAGCTCTGCCATCTGCAAAGAGGCGGACAGGTTTGTTTCCAGAACGAAAGAGCAAGTAAAACAGCATAAATAAACACTTCAAATTCAGCAGAAGGCATGCTTTTAAATGAGAATAACGATTGTATTCCTGCAAGTTTCTGTTGTGGATTTGAGGGAATACAATATAGTTTTCTGTATGTGTGAAAGAGAGTGAGAAAGATGGCGTCCGATGTATTTTGGCCCGAGGAGCTTCAGCATACATCCATCCATTATGCAGGTGTATACTGTACCTGAATGGCCCTGTGTGAACTTGGCACACAAACCACAGCATAATGCAGCTATGCCAGTTCAGGTTTCACGTGCCATATACTTGTAAAACATCAGAATAAAAAGGAACACACAACAAACAGCATGTTCTCTCTCCAGCTTGCGAGCGCATGCTGTGTGCACAATTTAAGACCCAATTTCATACGCCACGGACAGCTCTGAGGCTGTTTGTTGTATTCCACGTTTTAATGTAGACTTTTTGCAGCTCTTCATTGAAGCTGTATGATGTTTACCCTGACTGAAATATTCAAATGGTTTTGTTAATGGCGGCACAATTCAATGAAATGGAAATATTCAAATGTCCTTGTACACTACTCCCCAAAAATTCATCATGACATATTTGA
Source organism: Etheostoma cragini (assembly GCF_013103735.1). Lineage (NCBI taxonomy): Eukaryota > Metazoa > Chordata > Actinopteri > Perciformes > Percidae > Etheostoma > Etheostoma cragini. The sequence continues at coordinate 8,206,351 of NC_048430.1, forward strand.
TATCTTTGGAAACTTCACTCATTCATGCATTAAGAAGAAGTACTTTCTGTTTGAACAAAGTCTGGCAGACAAGCATGACTTTGTAATGACTGGGCCACCAGCGAGCCAGTGAGGTGTTAGTAGCAATTTGGCTGCCTGTAGCGTTACGGGATGCACAATATCTACTATTAAAGCCGAAGAACGTGCGCACTTTCAGGACAGTCAGCTGTCATGTTGCCTTGACCATGCATAATAAAGTTTATAGCCCAGAAATTCATTTCAAAGAAACTATGCTCCATTGTCCACGTTTTGACGACTTTAGCTGAATGTGTGAGTGAGAAAGTACATTTGTGTGTGTGGGTGTGTGTGTGTGTTGTGTGTGTGTGTGTGTGTGTGTGTGTGTGTGTGTGTGCGTGTGTGTGTGTGACCGACTCAGAAGTCATTCCCATAAAAAGTAGAGGGGACATTTTGAGCGAGAAAGGAAATCCAATTAGGACCCCGGTACAGTCGTAGTGGCATTTAGCAAATAACTCTCCTCTGTCTCTCTCTCTCTCTCTCTCTCTCTCTCTCTCTCTCTCTCTCTCTCTCTCTCTCAGCAGCAACGGCGGCCAAGCGAGCACACTAATAATAACACACTCGCTCTAGGTTATAGTCTTATTTTGTATTATGTCTCCTGTATGTCCAAGAAGAGCTACGTTTCCATTGGCGCCCATGATGAAGGCATTAGTCAACACACTGTAACGACCAATCATCAGCGGTTTTATCCATCATGTGTTTATGCATGTGCACAAGTACACACACACACATATACCTTCCATGAAATACATGTATTATCCCAAGGTGGATCAAAATCAATAAAAAACAATATTCCAATTGGATTTAGTTTACGCCATCGACCTGTTTCCGAGCCGGTTCGTAGATCATCTCCGCGGGTGTGAGTGGATGACCCGCTAACCTCCATCCAGGGTCACACCCATTAACGCTCGCTGCTGCTGCTGCTTCGGAGATAGCAGGTCGTTCAAGGTCAAGTAAAACTGATAGTTCTGAAGTGGATGTCTTGAGTTTTGAGTCCTCTTTGTGCCACATTTTACAGATTTCCTTACTGCAAAATGAAAAATACAAAAAAAAAGCAATCCAAAAGCATCAGACAAAATATGATGTAACCGCCTTTCATGATGATGAGGTAATTAATAATATAGTTTCCACTGGATCCACTGCATTTACACTTTAAACTTCAGGCAGTATTGTTGTTTTCCAATATTAGTGTTTTAAAAATGGCTCTAATGAATCACTAGAACCTCCACGGACACGCAATGCCCCAAGGACCAAACACCGGGCCGCGCGTGTCAACTGTTGTCTTGTCTTTCTGTCTCCTACCACCCAAGCGTCTCTACAACCCGTATATTTGAACCCAACGTCATAATGTGACGCAGTGGCAGGAGACCGACCTGGCAGCTTGTGGCACCACTCGTCTGGGAAAATAATGAGTTCCCAAAGGCCAGAGTCAGGGCGCCAAATGTGTGTGTGTGTGTGTGTGTTGACTGAAGGTGTATGTGTGTGTCTTTCCTTATTAAAGAAGTGCAGAGGGATGGTGCGATAAAGAGAAAAGACAATTCTTTAAACTTTAAACTTCAAATCGCCCCAGTTTGGTCAACCCCCGAGCAGGATTTGGCTGTAATGAGGGCTGCTTTTGCTCTTTCTGTCTGCCGCCCCTCCGTCAGCTTCTTTCTTTCTCTTTCCGTCTCTGCTCTCCACAGTTGATGGTGCAGACAACAGATCGCTCCCCGGAGACCTAGCCTTAAAAAATGATCCATCGTGTTGACAGCAGTACTGCTCAAGAGTCTTAAAGTGAACAAAATATCATGTACTTCACACAGATAAACTCCTCCTTCAAGCTCTCCCACGCTTCGTGCTTTTCTTTCCTCTTGCACCACGTCTTTTTCACTTCTCCTGACAGAGCAGGTGTCAAAGAAGCAGATTATATTTTCTCGCTGAAAGGTTGCACGTTCAACCTTACTGAGACAAAAAAATCACAGTATTCATAATCAAACAGCACCTAAAATCCATATTTATGGGACAGATATTGTTACACTATACCACTTTGGCCAACAATAGCAGGAATACTGTGACACAAGTCAACGGGAAATTGCTGGCAGTATGTCTTCCTGGCTGTATATGTCATTGTAAAAAATAAAACCGCACACATACAAGTGTGGACAAGAGGGATGGGGTGAGATATATGATGAAGAAAAGAAGAAAAGAGGACACGGGGGGGGGGGGGAGATTGTGGAATTTAATGGTTTTAGGAGGGGGACGACATGGCATTGGAACTTCCAGGTTCTGTTTGTGGAGTAAGTAACTCATTTAAAATCCCATGACAGTTGTAATAATGTCAACAGTTATCTGAGAAAACTTTACAGATAGAGCAGTAAAGCTTTTTTTCATTATGGTTTCATAAAGGGTGCAATTTCGTATAAAATCTGTGATATATGTGACATAGTGATAATAAAAAAAGGACAACTGACAATTACAAAGTCAATTATTAGGCTATATTATATGTATTTGAAAAAAAAATGTATGTATTAAGCAAGCATGGCTAATTCTGACCTTTTCCTTTTTATCAAAGGTCACCAGCTCGACAAAAGAGGTGAGTTGAACTCTGCAAAAGCCCAGATTACATAGAATAAAATCTGTTTTTTATGCACACAAAAACTACAGTATGGAATTTTTGTGGTTTTATAGTCAGGATTAGGCAACTAACACAATTGGTGAAGTTTATGGGGGAAATGATCATGATAACAGACCTGATTTCAGGTCTGTAACAGGAACTACTGGATGTTCTCCTGCATCTGATGCACAGCACACATCAACCTCTACACCCGTACTTTCCAACTCAAAGGGCAAACTACTTCCTGCATTGGCACTACACTTTAGCACTGGATGTGAATCGTGATGTCCACTACGGGCATTATTTCTAGAGATACTGGGCTGCAAAACCTGCTTAGACTTAGTATCTGGTCGTGACATGGGGACTCAGCCCCCTGACACGCTCCTCCTCTGGCTGAAGAATTTGTATGACCACAAGGATTATGGAACACTTTCCAAACTCATTGTATCATTGAAAAAATGCATGGCAGGAAAAAAAAAGTTTTCACATCACACAGAACGTGGCCTGAAAATATTTCAAGTTTAAGAAAGTTGGTTATTTTGCACAACACTCAGAGGCATGCAGAACAATTTGTGAAAAGAAGACCTGAGTGCACCTCGTGCTTTTTTTTCTTTTTCTTCTTCTGGCGTTCTGACTGCATTCAATTACGTCTTTTCCAAGGTCTGGGCAAGTTGAATGAAGCTGAAGGTAAGAAGTGGATAAAAAAGAGAGTTGGAGAACGGATGTGTTGAGGTGTGTGACGACTCTGTAAGGAATGATAAAGAGACAGAAAGAGAGACTGCTGGTTTTACTGCACCAAGGCCGACATGCTTGGATTTATGGACATGAGTGCGTGTGGGACCTGTATATATATGTGTGTGTTATTGTCAGTGTGTGTGTGTGTGTGTGTGTGTGTGTGAACTACAAGTGTCCTAACTCCACTGCCGACCTTGTAAAACTCTTAAAAAGTCTGTTTGAATTCATACAATGCAATGACACTGGCCATTTCCACTGGGTTTATTAAGTGAGGAGCAATACGCGGACGTTTTTAAGAGGGTCTTAAAAGACAGATCTGCCCTCACACACTCTTATACAACAATAAATCACGTAGCTGCGCTTTTCAAGGCACATAGTTTGAGTTATTTTGTGATTAAATGTCACAGCCTCATTCTTCAACGTGGCCGATTTGATTTTTGACCTGCTGTATAAGGGTTGATTGTTGTTGTAAAATAATTCAGACAACGACCAAATAACTATTTTTAATAACTGTATTTTTCAACGTGTATAACTCATCTCCGTATGACGTCACTTTGTCTGTTCACAGGAGGAGGAGACTGAGTGTCAGCCACTATAAAGTATTGAATATAATTGACATTATAGTTAAATGTGAAAATTCGTACCCTTATTCATTAAAGGCACTCAACCTTGCAAAGTTTTATAAAAAAGTCAATACTAGTTTAGTAGTACAGTAAAAGTTACCGAAAACTGAATCAGTGCTCTTTTTTTATTATTATTGGCAGTACTGGCCCTAAAATACATTATATGCACTTTGAGTTTAATGCATCATATAAGTCATTATTGGGCTCCATATGATGGAATTAATTTAAGAACGTATAAAGTACACATGTCATGTGATGGACTTATTCAAAACTATTAAGGAGCGATGCAGACATTTGAAAGTCATTTGTAAAGTATACAGTTGGGGTCCATCGGGATCCATAAAGTTAGATGCATGATATAACTTTAATAAATAAAATGCATTGAAAAAATAAATAACTCATCAACTCTATGTGTAATCATGGGGAGTTCAAGTACAGTCGACAATAACTAAACCTTTTAAAATATTAGTGAGTTTGTACTAAATATAATGAAACACATTAGATACAATGATTGGATCGTTTTGAAAATGAATATCTCAAACATAATAATATAATAAAAAGGTGAGAAGTATAGCTCATGACATGCTTCATCTTAGTAGTGCAAATGCTGAAGGAAAACCTAAATAAAATATATATTTATGCAATTGTATGTAAATGATATACAAACAAATACAAAATGATGCACAGATGGATTAGGTATATGAACATATGTTGCAGACATGCTTTAAGTTACAGGTGAGCAGAGAAGACATTGGAGGAAGAAATAGGAAGACAGAATCAAGACAACTTGGTTTTTACGGCTTAGAAGTGGAGATGGTCCACTGCCCTGTCAGAAAATATACAGTGGAAGGAGATACTTTATAATACGTAAAATGACTTCAAGACTCCAATTACCGAAGCGTGATCTGGGTATAATGATAAGCTCACAGCCAAGTCAGTGAGGGGGAGGTGATTACTCTATTCACAGCACAGGAGAAAGAAAAAAAAAAGAGAAACAAATTGTCAGAATGTGACAGCGGAGCGGCAACCTTGAAACCTTAGGTGGGCGAGAGAGGAGCCTGAGGGGGCTTTATGTTAGCGAGTGAGAGAGCGAGGGAGATCACGGGCCCTTTTGCCGCACAATGACAAGAGCCTCCACGTGGGGACAAGGACACATGGGACTTCAATTCTGGGACACGGTATGCACATCTCCCCCCCCCCCTACTGTGCAAAGAACATGGGGAAATCAACTCAGAGCATGACACACGTGGGTATGCATGCATGCACATTCATCAGCCTGCTTTCATTCATTGTGCTACGAGCATGATTTCTTAAGGGGCCATTCTGCAGCTCAGTAATGACGAATGTATAATACTTCATGGTGATGTTTCAACACATACTCAATGATTTTTCCTACTTTCTAGGTATCTACACATTCAAGTTTAATGTCTGTCACATTAAGGTTATACACTTTTATCGTCATGTGGCAATGCTGCTGACATAATTCCCAGTTTTATAAACTGTCTTGCCACTTACTGCAGTATTAGTATTAGCGTGACAGTAACGGTGTTGCTAGGTTCAAAAGTCACACGCAGAAGACAATGACATGCAAACATTTCCATTATTAAATAGATAATGAATAGTGTAATCAAAAAGGTTGACTTTCAAGTTGAAGATCTTCCTGCAAGCACTTGAGATGACGGTTTACTTTGGAAAATGTCAGCAACGATGTAAAGAATACTAATAATTTGCACGTGAGGAAAGTGGAAGAGTACATTAGTTTTACTCTCTATCTCGGTTCAAGGACGGGCTTTTGCGTTACTGTGAATCGCCACCTGAAAAGTCAACTTTAAAGTGTAACTCTCACCAAAATGCAACCTAAGGTCTTTCTGTGAATGAGTTAAACTTGTTGTTTTAAAGCGTATTTCGGACAGAAGCATCAATTCTAGGACTTGCCGTGTTCTTGTTTTTCGGTCAAATGGCCTTCTGAATGGGAGTCCCAGGGTCACTTTTACACTAGCCTCAAAATCGCTACTTTGAAAACACTAAGAAGGCTCGACACAACATGAAACTTTGCTCAAAGTATCAACAGGGGCTTTACACACTCCAGCAGTGAGAACATTGCTAGTGTACACAGAGTTTACTAAAAAGAGTTTTTAACAACTCACTGTAGCTGTTGGTCTTCCTGTCGCTCTCCAACTAGCAAGTCAAAAATAGTTGAGCTCCTGAAGCTTAGTTCCACATAAATGCACGTACAATTGTTTCTTTCATAGGTTACATGCATACATTCAAATCTTTCAGAAACATAAGGCATCCTAATTGTTTGGAGGAAGTTGGCCTGTGCAGACACAAACCAAAACTCACACGCAGGCTCACACACACACATTTCTTCTTTCCCTTTAGGACGGCCTCCGCAGGATTAAAGGTGGAGTCCCCTGACCCCTCCTCCTCTCTCTCAGCTGTAAAGCATCAAAAAGAAGGGTGCTGTCTCGAGAAAAACTCACCCAGGGCTCAGACGGGAGGTTCTTTTTTTATAGATGGAAAAAGAGAACATGGCTGACATGGCTGTGAGCCTGGTGCCGTATTCATGCCCCCCCCCCCTCCTCCCACACACACACACACACACACACACACACACACACACACACACTCCCCCTGTGTGTTGGGCGAGGACAAGGTCCCACTGATTAGTGCGAGAATGTTCTAAAGAAAGAGAAAAGGTGGCAAGCTGCCGCCTCTAGCAAAGTTACACAGCGGCAGAGGAGTGTGTGAATGTGCGAGAGATTGTGTGGTGCTGCAATGATTAAGTCATTTCTTGTACTCGCCTTTCAGTGTTCTGTCTTTGATGCTGTAAAGGGAAGCCTCTCCCATACAGACATCATTAACCAACAGAGGACTTGTCTCTCAAGTTGGATGAGGAGGATGAGGAGGATGAGCGGGTGAGCGGGAAGAGAGAGAGGGGGGGAGGGGGGTTGCCAAACAATTCATCCACAAAGACACAACATGACAGATTTGTATCGCTCTCTTGACATTTTGTTGTCTTTGTTGTCTATGTGCACATGTCTGTGGCACATTTGACTTGGCGTATGGCTCTGCTGCGATTTGGTTAGCTAATGGCACTGCCGAGTTACTGAATCTAACAGTGTGGCATCGTCTTCTGAATCACTGCTTTAAGCATATTTTTACATAATGTGTTACCTCCTATCTGTTTTATTCCCATTTAACAGTTATCATCATCAGAGCTAAAGAGGCGGCAGCAGCAGCAGCAGCGGCGGTGCTTAAATTAGTACAGTATGAAGTAGTAGTGGTACTAGCACCAGTTGTATTATTACTCAGGGGAGGAACAAATATTCAAATCCTGTACTCAAGCTAAATAAGAAATTGTACTTTAAAAATACATCACTAGTAAGAACCAAAATCTACTTTAAAGTCCTAAGGTGCTTTCACACCTACAGTATTGTTCAGTAGACTCAATTTGTGGGGTGAAGTTGCAACATTGTTGGTTAGAAAGTTAGCTTTCACACTGAAAAAGCGCACCGAATATTGCATGCAAACTAGTGCAGTGCACGTTTGGAGCAGGTTTCTGTATGGGCTATTGCTTGGTTCCCAAAACTTCTTTCCCACTTTTATCTTACTACAAGCGTGTGTTACACCTTACCTGTCTCGGGCTCCCAGACTGTGGTCGGCAAGTATGGAGGAGACGGCTCTCCAGGGCCTTTGTTGGGTAACAGCCATCGCTTTACCGGCAGTATTGACAACAGATGAAGCCATGTGTCTTGGGAAGCTTGTTGTTGCATTGTCTTTTTTTTGTTTGTTTGTTGTTTGTTTTTCCTGTCTCTTTTCCCTCTTGTTTTTCCCTCACACAGCCCCAATCCTGGACTAAATTACTTTCACTCCGACATCGCTACCACTCTTGATACTTTGATTTTGACCACACACTCACTGACGTCACTTACTCAACAGACCTGCCATTTTTTGAGCTTTGAGTTTTGAGCCAAAAGCGCTCTCCGTGCACACAACTGTTTTTGGCTCCAGTAGAATTACTAATCTCCGTTCAAACTAACACGTCAAAACCGCATATCTCTTGAACAATCTTGTATACTGGGCATGCACGTGCTGGGGTAAACAGGAGGCAGCATGTATACACCGCCCGTTGCCGGTAGCTGTCAACGTTAGAAGGTTAGTCTCAGAGAACAAAACGTCATGACCCAATAAGGCGGTGAAACAATGGTTAGTACTGGTGTTGCCAAAGGTCTCCTTTTGCGGCCATTGAGACTGCAACACAACTCTCCAAATTTCTCCGGTGTGTGGGCCTCCGAAACGCCAGAGCAGTGGGAATGTGAGGTGTAAACTTGGCAAAAGATATTTGATTTTAAAGCAAAATGTAGTAATGTAAATGTAGCCTCGATCACGCATGGCTGCGACTCTTCTAGTTATTCGACTCGATTCATAGTTAGATGTCACATGGTCGAAACCGTCGCAACAAACAAAATGAGCAGCAGTAGTGTTAGCCGTGGAGTAGTATCAAAAGCAGCAGCAGTGGTACTACTACAAGTATAAGTACTATTGGAGACGCAATAAAGCAACAGAAGCAGTAATGGGAGTAGGACAATTAGCGGTAGGAGTTGTAGGAGTAGTGGTAGCAGTGGTTGTAGCAGAAGTAGCAGCATTATGCTAATTCTTCTCCTAGTCTCATCTTTCAGTGTGTGTGAGTCGTATGTCATCATTGGAACTGATTTTGTTTACTTGTCCCTGTCCTCAGTGCCACTATTAAACTATACAATCTCGTCAGGCGGTCGGGGCATTTCACATAAAGAGCCGTGCACTTGATCATGTCGGATAACAGTGTAGATTGGGCTTTTGATTAATGTGTCAGTTAGGGAGGCCATGAATAACATTACTGAGAGTACGCCAGGGCAAAGTTCTGCTCTAGAAGCTGTGGTGCTGGCTCAAACAGTGTCATAGAAAAACACCACTTGTGTACAATAATGCTAAAAATCTCATACTTAGGACAGCGTGTGTGAAACACACGACACGGTGATGTGGCCCTTGGTGCAATTGTACAATGACCACTAAAAGGTGCTAAAACTAGCCAGATAATCCCACTTGATTCAAAAATCTAGGTCTAATATTGCTTATCTAATATCCCTGCGAGGCCAATATAAAATGTTGGTCCATAGTGACGGAGGATAACATAACCGGTTTGTTTGTCTTCCTTTATCCTTGGCAAGATGAAAAGAACGCTGTTAAGTCTGATGTTGTTGGTTCTCTCTGCCGTCAAAATGAAAGACTCCGAGACTGACAGACACAAAAGGACTTTTTGAGATTTGTTGCAACTGCAGGAAGCTGCCTCTCGTTCCAAATTTGCCACTTGACAGTGATGGAGCGCCTGTCTATACAATGATGTGTTAGTCCACATGTGTGCATGCCGAGGCGCACCCGCAAACACAACTGGGAGTGTGTTCAAAGGCCTAGAAGGCTGTCTGACAACATCATTGGTGTGTCTGTGTCTGTGTGTATTACGTCTCCTTTCTTCTTGCTCTTACCTCTTTCACCCCCATCCCCCGCTTTCTTTCAGTCGGTCTCTCTTGTCGGGAATAGTGGGGGAAACAGTTGGATGAGTATTCATAGAGAACAGACACGTATTCCCTCTGTTGTGTCTCAGAAGCAGATCAATGTGCTGGGGTGGAGATGTGCACTAGTGCTAGGTGACAACGAGGAAAGCGTAGATAATTCCCTCTGCAGACTTGAAGTGAATCTGAGTCTGGGCCCAGGTTGTACAGTATTTCCAGTAGAGCTCATGCACACCTGTTATGGCCATGTTACACCAAACGACTGGCTGTGCAAACACCCTTTTTATAGATGCAGCTGCAATTGTGTGCTATGTTGCTATTATTTTCCTCTCTGCTCCTAATAAATGGAAAACACAATTTCTCGAGCTGTGATCCCACTTACATGCACACCAAACACTTTTTTTGTGGCAAATTATGATGAGTTGCAACATTTCATTTGCTACTGATAATCACTGTTGGCTGCAGACAACTCATTTTGGCTTCATGACAAATACAATTAGGAAATGATGGTGGTTAAAATCAGCAAAGCGTAATACACTCCCAGTTAGCGTGTGTACGAATGCGTGCACCTACTTCATGCAACCCCTAGAAGTTTCTTTTTTGTGCGTCTATCTCACACAAATGAGAGCAAATCAGACAAGACTATACAATAAAGAGAACACAACAAAGGGTGCAGGGAAGAGCAGAAAGGCGAACAAACATGAGGTGGAATTGTGCTCTTCACCGCTGGGCCCCGTGCACCCTTCTCACCACATAGGAGGGGGGCCTCTGATGAGGTGTTGATTGCCTGTGGACACAAGTGGTTTCTCCAAAAACTCTAAAAGTGGCCTATCCTCTGATTAGATTCAAGTGTTATAACAGCAAATAGGCCCAGACCTGCGACCGTGCATTACAGCGTTGAGACAGACCTTGGGGTTAGGGCTTTCATTAAAAACGGTGTCTTGTAAAGAGCTAGATGGACTCGGATGTTATTTTAGAAGAGTGCAAGTTGTGATGGGGGTAATATATCCAAAACCACATACACACAACAAATTACTACAAGCCTGTAGGATGGGTCACTGTGTTAGTGGTGTGTTCCCCTAACGAGGGCTAGAAATTAGCTGAATATACTGTATCCTGGATACAGTATACACACCATTCAGGGGCACTCTAAGCCGGGGCATTCTAAGCGGCTTAAAAAAGAAAAAATGCTTTCATGTATGGCACTAGTTTCTTTCTGAGAAATGAGTTATTATTCGTTTTATTTCTCCTTTTCCTCTTGTGGATCGTTGCTTCTCTACTGGTTCGTGTACTGTAAAAGGTTTAGTCCACTAGCCCCCCCGATGTGAGCCAGGAGGTTTTAGGAAAACAGAGAAGTATGCTGTACTTCAAAAGCCCCTATCTTATCTAACTTTTGTAGTTTATTGAGTCCAGAATATTTTTTTTAAACATAATCAGTTAAAAGAAGATCTTGAGCGCAGTAAGATAATGTCATAGAACTTTCATTTTTCATGATGAGAACCTATTGTCACAATGCCGATACTTGCATGATATACTGCACATATACTATGTATGCCTTTGGTGTGTACAAATCATGCAAAAGCTAAACGTAAGATTCACAATTGAAGTTAGAGTCTGTCTTTTTACATTGTTGAGATCTATGTTTTGCTAATAAGATCTTCTATGAGGTGTTCAAAATGGCTGTTAAAAGAATATAAGATTCAGAGTTTGCAAATAAGATTTTGAGGTGTAAAAAAACACACCATTTTACAGCTTACAGTTAAAATAAAGCTGCACAGTAAAGTAATCGTGTACCAATATGCAGATGATGCAAACGCCCACAGGCCCAGACGGACATCTGTCTGCAAATATAGAGCTGTGCACACACACACACACACACACACACACACACACACACACA